>NC_142436.1:150692857-150998214 GCF_059453495.1 Arachis ipaensis | reverse complement strand
GGTAAATGAGAACCCTAGGCTCGCTCAGTAAGTCCCTTGTCCAGAGTAACTATGCAGCTGGCAGCATCATATGCAAGTATAGTCTCTGATTTAATTAGATCTGCACTTGCTGGCTTGGAAGGCATATTTCAATATCAAATAGGTTCTGATACCCATCCAGCCCTTTTTTGTTCTTGTGAGCCTTTAATTGGTTTAAGAGACAAGAGAAATATTCCAAGTGGTTTTGACTTATTCTCTCGGCAGGACAAATCATGCTGACACGCTAAGCAATTAAGCATTCAATTATTTATCTCAACTCATACTAATTCATACGATCAAATATTTAAACAGTAATTCATAAATAACCCCTCAATTCATCATCAATAACTAATAGATTTACATGATTCCGGTTTGCAAACAAAAACACCAGACTCAGAAATTTAACTAACTTTTTGTGGGAGAGGAAAAAAAAGATATAATTTGAATTAGAGAAAAGAATAAATAGGTCCCTAACCTTTTGTCCTGCGGATATTTTCGTCTTTAACTATTAAAAAATACTTTTAAGTTCCTAACCTTCACAAAACTTAGATGGATCAGTTCCTCCCTCCAAATACCTCCGTCAGGGACTAATTCGTCCAAATGTCTTCGTCAGAGACTGATCCGTATTCTAAATATGTATTTTACCACTATCATAATCTCACCTCCTGAAGAGTGAGAAGTGGAAGTGGAAGTGAAAATGCAGTGTTGAGTTGACGTTCACGTAGGAGAATGAGGAAAAAGAGCATATGCTAGAGAGATAAATAATATGCGAAAAGGAATACCGTTACGAGAGAGTGCCACGTGTCACGCTACATGGCAAGCAGGCATCGCATCTTGGAACATCCTTCAACCACATCCCCCACTTCCTCCCTCCTCTTCCTCTGCCTATGGCGCTCCTTCCCCATCACCATCACCATCACCATCACCATCACTATCGCCTCCTCCTCCTCCTTCTTCCTCTTCTTCTGCCTCCTCTTCTTTTCAATTCCTTAATCTCTGATCCAAACACAGACAAAAAGAAAAACCGAAAGCAATAGTGTGCGATAGAGGTGGAAGACCGGAAGAGAGCGCTCAGAGCCAACTAACGCTGCTCAAAAATCTAACCTAATTGGGTCGCGTTCCCACTCCCAAATTTCCAATTTTTATTATCTATTATCTATCTATATCGGATACCCTCTAATTCGCCATTCCAGGTATCGCTAATAACTTCTCCTATAGATTTGGATCTATCTGCACTGCACACGAACCCTTTGTTGATTCTTTTTCCTTTTTTGGTATTATTATTTATTATTGTTTCGTCTTGATTACCTTCAATGAAAGTTACCATTTTTGTTGATAAATTACCACCTTCTTGACTCGTTGCTATTCTTCTCGGGAATTTGATGCCTTTTTTCTAGTCTTCAACCTCATTCTGAATCGTGACACGCAAGAGTTCTATGATGTGAATTGTGAGTTGTTCTCATGTGTAATAAAGGATTTCAATGTTTCCTGAGCGAGTCTGAGAATCTAATCAATCATCCACATCCACCACAACAACAGCAGCTACACTATAATTTCATGGATAGCCTCACTGTGGCTCAATCACCGCCGGCATCGAGCCTCAACGATGATAGCCGGCGTGTGAAGTTCCTGTGCAGCTTCCTGGGGAGCATAATGCCTCGCCCACAAGATGGGAAGCTGCGGTATGTTGGTGGAGAGACGCGTATTGTGAGTGTTCCAAGAGATGTTAGCTACGAGGAGTTGATGGGGAGGATGAGGGAACTATATGAAGGTGCTGCTGTGTTGAAGTATCAGCAGCCTGATGAGGATCTTGATGCACTTGTCTCTGTTGTGAATGATGATGATGTAGTTAACATGATGGAGGAGTACGACAAGTTGGGGTCTGGAGATGGGTTCACTAGGCTTAGGATTTTCTTGTTTTCGCAATTCGAGCAGGATGGTTCCTCACACTTTATTGATGGGGACGACACTGAGAGGAGGTATGTTGATGCATTGAATAGTTTAAACGATGATTTCGGTAGGAAGTTGCAACAATCAGAGTTCACTATGATGAGCCCTGTGGAAGATATCCATGTACCTGAACAGTTCTTTAGTCCACTTAGTGTGGAGAGTGGGATGCTTGGCCACAGAAATGGGGAACTATCTATGTCTCAGTATAATTTGCATCATCTTGCAATGCAGCAGCAGCAGCAGCAATCTATGGGACAGAGGTATAATGAAATGGATGCTCCATGGAATCCTTCCTATTTCTCTCCTAGGCATCATGCTCTCCATGACTCAAGATCGTTGGTGGAATATCCATCTTCTCCCACTGGTACAAGGTACCGTGTACAATTTCCTGAGATGCCGGATAAGAGCATCGATAGAGTGCAGGAAGAGTATGCTCGAATTCATGTGAGTCAACATCCTATCTATGAGAATCAACAGCAATATTCCGAAAATGTAGTTTGGATGCCTACTGGTGAGAAGTCAGGTTTTCCAGGCAACATTCTTCATGGTGCCCATGTCATGGATGGGAACAGTAGATATGGTCAACCACATCCATGTGCGGAATGCCAATCAAACAGGGACAATTTTGCAGTGAATGCGGATGCAAAGTTTCATCCTGGAATCTATCCCAATGAGGAGTCAAGAGGACATGCCTCGGGCTCAGGAAGAGTGAATGATCATTATGGCGGTGATGTTCCTGTTCCTGTTCCTGTTCCTGTTACAAATTTCTCCATTGGGCATGGTAGTGTGTCTGATGGACATAACTTATCTTCTAATTATATTCATCAACGAGCTGGACCTGAATTAGGGGCTGAACTTTTCCCTGACCAAACTGCAGCTGCTATACCACATCTGAAACTTCCTTCTCTGGAAGAGCACGGTATGCAGTACAGCAACCCATCTTCTTCCTTTGGAACAGATAATCATTATGCTGTGCCTCGTGGACATGTGCCTGGGCATCCTTTCTGGAGGAACACTCCAACTCCAGTTCATATTGGACCATCATATGAGGCAACTGCTCCACCTAATGGCATTATAAATGCTGGATTAATCAGGGGGGAGGGCAGTCCTGGATTTTTCATTGGATCAGATGGTCAAAATGCTTGGGTGGATCCCTCACAGAAATTGTCAGGTCATGATGGGTTAGACATCCCAGAACACCCTTCTGCACAAGCGCAGAAACACCCACTTCCAGTAGATAGTCTTCATCCCCCACAGGACAAAAATTCTGGTATCTACACAGAACATGTGCAGCTGCTAAAATCACCTCTTAATATGGTTCTGAACCAAGAGGTTTTAAGAAATGATATTCATATGACAGAGGCAATGAGTTTGCTATCTCGAAGTTTGCGTGAAGGAAAGGAGGAGAAATCCGAGGATATAGTTGAAAACTGTGCTGCACACTTGCAGAAGATATCTTTTGCAGTGCAGAATAAAACTTCTGAGAATGTAAGCGGAGCTGCTAATCCTGTTGAGTCTAATAATTCAAACGCAAAACCTGCAGAAGAGGTTGCAAATGTTGAAAAACTGAGTAATAAGGACCCACCTGTTCCAGAAGATGCTAAGGATTTGGTCGATCAATTCAGCTTTTTGCCCGAGTTGATGGCTTCTGTCAAAAAGGCTGCATTAGAAGTTGCTGAGGAGGTGAAAACTACAGGTTGCATGAATCCTGATTCTCAGATACAGAATTCACCTCCTAATGAAGACACAACAAATGAAGTTGAACCAGTGGTGAGGATGAAGTGATTTTGATTTCTTCTTTCAAAATGAGGCGAAATACCTCTAGAGTGGGGTGTAGATTTTGCTTGTGATTATGTTGCCTTAAAGTATCTTTTTCTTTGTTTAAAGCCTTACAGTATGTCCTTACTTTCTTGTAGAATGCTCATGGTGATCTAGAATTGGATGCTGAAATTGACCACGTAGATACTTCTAAAATTGAGCCTACTGAAGCTGAGGAAGAAGCAATCGCTAGGGGATTGCAGGTTTTCTTGTCATCTAGTCAAATCCATTTTGTTCTGCATGTTACTTTGTTCTCTTTTCCGGTTGAGATATTTTTATGGCTTTTCTTTCCTCCGTGTTTTGGTTTTGATGGTAGACTACTAAAATTTCAGACAATAAAAAATGATGATTTGGAGGAAATCCGTGAACTAGGTTCTGGAACTTATGGGGCTGTTTATCATGGGAAGTGGAAAGGTTCTGATGTTGCTATTAAGAGAATAAAAGCCAGCTGTTTTGCTGGAAGACCGTCCGAAAGGGCTAGATTGGTAATATTCAGATTTGGTATTTTATTTATTTATACTTTCTTTCAAATGACTATTGATTCAAATTTGTGGAATGATTTTTTTTTTATTATTATTCTTCTTTTGCTCTGTATGTCATGAATTTTCAATTTCTTGTTCAAAAGCTTTTCTAAATGAAAAGGCTGAAATATTGGCTGTAAGCTGAGATTGAGATGTTGTTTGCTAGCCTGGTTAGAAAGGAGGAAAACTAGAGCAATTATAAATTCACACAAGTAGTTTGTATACAAATTATTAGACCTAGGAATATAGCGATTTTATTAAACTTGCGCAAGTAGTTTTGAATACATCAAAATAATTAGTGACTTCATTTTTATCTCTTTATATTTTTGTTCCAGATTGCAGATTTCTGGAAAGAGGCATTGATGCTGAGTTCATTGCATCATCCAAATGTTGTCTCTTTCTATGGCATTGTTCGTGATGGCCCTGATGGTTCTTTAGCAACTGTGACGGAATTCATGGTTAATGGATCTTTGAAACAGTTCTTGCATAAGAAGGATAGGTAATTTAATTCATCAGGCCTTGACGTGCTTTCTAGGACTGCACCACCCTACCTGTCTGACTGTTTTGATCAACTTATGCTTTATTGTGGGCAATTGACAGAACGATAGATCGTCGGAAGAGGCTCATCATAGCTATGGATGCTGCATTTGGGATGGAATATTTGCATGGAAAGAATATTGTGCATTTTGATTTGAAATGTGAGAATCTATTGGTCAATATGAGAGATCCACAACGTCCTGTCTGCAAGGTATCCCCTTAAAACAACCAATAACTAAGCCTTGTCCTACTAAGCATTGTGGAAACTTCAATTAAGATAAAATTCTATGACAACAACTGTGTAAACTTCAAATTGAGATGCTTAAAGCAATGCAATAACTTCTTTTTCCTGTTCGAAAATATTTTAATGGAAAACCTTTCTAGCAGAGTTAAAATGATGATTTCATAAATTTTCAGATTGGTGATTTAGGTTTATCAAAGGTTAAACAGCACACACTAGTGTCAGGAGGGGTACGTGGAACATTGCCATGGATGGCACCTGAACTTCTTAGTGGGAAAAGTAATATGGTATCGGAGAAGGTATTCTTGGCATAGCTGTTTGGCTTTTACATTTCTTATAACTGTTTCGCCATCGCTAATGATCTTTCTTTCTGACCTTGGTTGCTTGTTCTGTAGATTGATGTTTATTCATTTGGGATAGTCATGTGGGAATTGCTCACAGGGAATGAACCCTATGCTGATATGCATTGTGCTTCAATAATAGGTGAGAACCAAGTAAGAAGCAAAATACATAGAGCGATTTGTTTTGCTACATAATATGCTCTTTGTGGTCTATATTCTTGTCAACAATGTGCTTGGAAGTTGGAAGAGTATTGGCTATCTTATATTTTGCTAAGGAAGTCACTGTTGACTTTTTTTATACATATATGCACTAGTTTCTTGTTTTTGTTTTGTAGGAGGAATTGTGAACAACACTTTACGTCCTCAAATCCCGACATGGTGTGATCCTGAGTGGAAGTCTCTAATGGAAAGTTGTTGGGCTTCTGATCCTGCAGAAAGGCCATCTTTTTCAGAAATTTCAAAGAAGCTGAGGAGTATGGCTGCTGCAATGAATGTCAAATAGTCTATTGATCTTGAAACAGGTTGTTACCCTTCTCCCATTGTATGTAGCATAGGGTTGGTAAAAGGAGGGAAATAAGGTGAAGCATGTTTCTTCCAGTTCAAGAATCATGATGCTTAACTTAAAAGAGAAGAGAAGGGAGGGAGTGGGGGATATCTTAACTCCCCTGTTATTCAATCTTATCCAAGCTTGTACTGTAATATCATGCCTTGGTTTAGTCTAAAAGATCTTTTATAGTGTTGCCTTGAATGGTATTTTAGATTAGTGCATATAGTTGCACTATAGCATGATGGATTTTCTCTCAGAAGCGGCATGGTGATCTGAAGAGAGCTACATGTGGAATATCAATATATCACAGTGAGTGATTTTATTAATAGACATGTATCAATGATTTATTATTGATAGGATGGAATGTGAATAGTAGTTATGTAGTTGCCAAAACGTTACTACTATTTTTTTTTCTTCCCTCTGTTAATGAGTGATATTAATGGGTGCAGGGCTTTTGCAGTTTTGAAAGTGATCAGGTTTTGGTGGCCTGTGGAGGAACCATGCCTTCTCTCTGGAGGGATGTGTACATAAATTTAACCAACATGTCTCCTTTATTTCTATGCAAATGTAATAAATTCAATTTGTCATCAAAATTTTATTTGACATTATTTTTTATATTATATCAAATATGATATATGTTCTCTCAATAATAACATTCTGCTTAATTACCTAGTAAGTTTGTTTTGCCTGCCACTTTTCTCAAATATGAATGTTAAGTGCCTTTGAGGTGTGATTATTCATTCAATGAAGATTTGTCCAAATTAATGGTAGTTGAGGTACTGATTTAACATTTTAATGAGTTGGGGAACCATAACCTATAGTGACCAAGCAATTAAAACAGTGTTTTTCCAAAGTGGAGCAAATAAAACAGAACCACCATGTTTTGGAGGGATGCTGGTAGTATTCTAGTAATCTAGTATAAAACAAGATAATATTAGGAACCCCATTAAGTTTTCTGCATTAAAACTAATGTTGTCTGTCTTTTATCTTATCTAAATTAAAGTAGATATCCTTGGTTTCAATTTGGAGATATTAATGGTTTCCCAATGATTGTATAATGAAAGATGAAGTAAGATAAGATGGTGTGGCATCACCAACTCTGAAATTGAAGAAAAATCCACAAGGTCAATTTGAGTGACACAATCATCATCTACTCCCTTTGTCCCTCTACAATCCATGTCCTTCTTCTATGTCTCATGTCTCATACCTAACACACGGCTTAGACTTTTGTACTAAAGTCAAACTAGGTTGACTTTGTACAGATGTCTATAATCTCTAATCTATATCGTGAATCACCAACTATATGAAAGAAGCTGCTTCTGTTGCCAATTTGCCATGGTAGTACTAACTGAATTACTTCGTATGCTAAGAACTATTGTTCTAGAAACAATGGTATAGTGAATAACACTATTTTTGGTGAAAACTATGATGTTATTATTTTGCTAAAAACAAATTATAAAAGTTGGTTTCTCCAAGGAGATAAAGGGATAAACTTAATAATATAATGAATTTAATTTTAATGCACTGATAATGTAAAATATTTTACAGTCGTGCAATCACAATCGTTCTCTTGAATAATCATTTACACCGTCAATATAAAATATAATTATTTTTGTTAATATAGCGTTATGTGATTAAATATACGTATAAAACGATTTTACACCGATAGTATATTAAAATTAAATTCTATATATAATATGCATCTAGCTTTTGAGGATTTTAAGAGTCAACAATTGTGTATATAATAAATTGAATTACAAACCAGATTAGAGTTTGTTACCAGTATTATTGAAACAAGTATCTAAGAGTTTGGCATGAATTGACATCTGTATGGGGGGGTAACTTGAAAATGAGGTTAAAGAACAACTTGAGTGGCTCAATAGCGTAACTGGATCTGTTAACAGTGTCTCGACTTTGTATTATTTTAATTTTCAAAAAGTGCATGAGACACACAGAACATAACAGTCCATTTAATTAATTTATTTAGTATGAGTAACACGTATTTAAACAAGTATTAATACTTATTAATATATAGTGTACCCTTTAATTTGTAGCACAAAATAAAATTGGCGTCCAAACTCCAAAGTCTACTAGCAGCATCTTTGTCAACCCTAGTGACGACATATACAAAGAGTGTCTGATCCTTCTGCGAAATTGCTGGCTATTTTTTGTTTCTAAACGACTTTTTATTTAATTTGATCATGCTTATCTTAATTTTGAAAATTAAAATACTAATTTAAACAGAATGGAATTCCAGGTGTCACGATAACAAAGTTTTTATATTTTTCAGCATTAAAAAAAAAAAACCACGATAACAAGTTTTTATATTTTTCGGCATTAAAAAAAAAACATAGTGTATAATATTGTGTACCAAAAGCATTAAAACAACAACACCTAACTAATAGAAGCAATTAGAGTTAAACTCTAAAATGGCCTTTGAAATTGGCGTAATAAACTAAAATCGTTTATGAGATTTTAATTGCACTAATTATGTATTGAAAAAAATGAGAAAAAAACTGGTGAAATGATTAGTTTGGTGCACGACATTCAATTTCAGGGACTAAAATGAGTCACTTAATGTAAAGTGAGGAACTAATTTGGTGCATATATAACGATGACATAATGGATGACATGTGAGACAAATAGACACGTGGTCAAATAACATTGTGACACGTGGCACAACCATCCATATCAGCATATCACGTGTCACTGGTCACCACATCATCACCATTACACGTGGACGAATCATGAAGTGACACATGTCACTTACAGTACACGTCATCATGCCACGTCATCACGTTGTTAATGAAAAATAGGCCAGAGACTAATATGGTGCCCTTTTTTCAATTTTAGGGACATAATTAGTGCAATTAAAATTTTAAAGACGATTTTAATGCACCACGCCAATTTGAGAGACCATTTTGGAGTTTAACTCCAATTAAAGATAATATGCGACTAAGATACAATTTAACACCGGATGAAAAATGAGCTCGTTGACAAAGTTGAAATCTGTATTCTAATCATCATCCCATTTATACGGATTTAAATGTATATATCAAGTCTAATTCGCTATAATCTAAGCATGCGTGATTACCCAAATCAAATAATTGGTGTTGAACATTGAATGAGTGAATAATAAATTCATAATGATTAAAACACAAGAGTTTTCCGAAAAATTTATCCTCAAAGACTAAGAGAAAAACAAAAGTGTTTATTTTAGTAGGACGGAAAATATATTTATTTTAAGACATTTTCTTAAAAAAATTAATTTTAATAGATTGTTCATCTAATTATATAATGTTATATTAACAAAAATAACTATTTTTTATATATTAAAAATGTAAATAATCATTTAAAATAATGTATATAACTGAACGGCTATATGAAATATTTTACGTTATTTTAAGTAATTTAAACTTTTTTAAGTAATTATATACCGATATGTTTTTTTAATTAAATACAATTAATGGTAGTGTAATTTAAATTTCATCAGAACTGTGTTCCCCAGCAGTTACACTAATTAATCGTGGGTCTTCTTGATGATGAAATGCACTGTTCTTTTTCCCAATCCATTAAACTTTTAATTGAAGAAAAAGAAAATACATCGTCAATGAGAAGATTCTTACTTAAGGAGAAAGACAAGCAGAAACTTGTTTTTTTCTCGCCCCAGTGATCTGAGTCTTTGATATGATAAAGATATTAATGTTTATAAATTTGAGAGCTAAGTGCTTTTTGAAATTTGATAGTTTCCCCTTGTTATTTCTATGTGGTTGTGGTTCCGGGGCCTTTATTTTCATGCTTCTTCATTAAAAAAATGCACTATAATATTAAATTAGGAAACCAAGGTCAATGATGAGTGGTGCTCTTTATTTGAAAATTATGGAATTACAAACACCTTTCTGTTTGGTTTTTACTTCTTTTCTTGTTCGGAAACTGTTTCCTATTCTCTTTAACATGTCCTACACACAACTTGTCAAAAACAAAATAAGAAAAATAAATAAATAAACATAAACTAAATGGAGTTTAATCTTGCTTAATTATTGATCATAATATACAACCCAACTAATAATTCCTAGCACAAAAAAGAAGAAATAAATGGAATTAGGGCAAGTCGATTATTTAACAAATGTTTGACTTTTTTCATTTTCTTCTTTATTTTATAATCTCGTAGCTGCATTATTGCACAACCAACCAATCCCTACTCCAATGCTTAACAAACTAAAGAGCTCTTTGTGAAAAATCTCAATTGAAATAAGGGTGGTAGAAAAGTATAGTCCCAACCACGTAATTTAATAAAAAAAAATAAAAAATAATTAGAACTTATCTTATCTAATATTTATTAATTATTATTAGAATTAATGAATATTAAATAAGAAAAATTTAGATTATTTTTTAAAAATTATGTATAAATGATATAGATTTTTTTTAAATAAAAATATTTATCTTCAAAATTACTTTGTATAAATTAAAAGTTAGTTACTAATTAATTATTATATATATGCATATATTTATACAAATGCATTGATTTATATTTTTTTAACTAAATAATAAGTTATCAAAATAATTAAATCTGTCGTAGTAAAATAATAAAACATATAATAAATAAATAATCACATTTGTTTTAAATAGTGTAATAATTTTTTTAGAGAATAAAAGATATATATTTTTATATACAGTGACTATTTTTTTTCATGTTTAAATATGAAGATAGGTATAAGATAGTGTGCCTCATGACACAAATTTCTAAAAATTTTGTACTTTTCTGAATTTGATATGTAAAGCATTTTGTTTAATATATTTCTATATTTATATATGTCTAAATTACCAAACACAGCCTTAAAATACTACTACTACACTACCAAAACCCCATTTAGTTATCGTTAAAAGAACAATTTGGTATCTTTTATATATAGGTAAAAACTCAGGTGAAGTCGATTTTACGTGAAGTTGATACCTAAGAGCCGTTAGATGAAAATTTAGTTAAATCAATCAAATCATTTAACGTCTCTCAGGTATCAATTTCACGTCAAGTCGACTGCACCTGAGTTCCACCTGATATATATCATAATTAATGTCATGTCAAGGTTTCACGGTGAAGCTTCGGTTTTGATAGGCCGGTTGAGAAGAAATAGAGGAGTCAAAGACAATGAAATTCACTTTGGTACGGCGGGTAATACCTACTCACGACGAACAAGATACAAGTTTTCATTGATATGATTTCAAATAAGAATCAGTTGGTTATGATTTTGTGGTGAAAGCAACCAAGGACACAAGAGAGACATTTTCAATGCATATTTGATTATTGGTTTTTGTAGCTTTCATCACAATCTCGTCAACAGATATTGGATGGTTTCTAACAAAGATTTCAATTTCAATTCTTATTATATATTGTACTCAGGCCTTAAATATGGAAAATATATTACTACTTATGTATAGCTTAGATATTCAGAAGACCTTACTCGCTGTCACATGTGTTCCATTTCAAGAGAAAAAATGTACTTTCGTACATCCACATCTTGGACCAATTTGTCACAATACATTCAATTTTATAATCATGTGTCACACAATTAATATCTGATATATTCAAGGCGACCGGTTTATAATTAAAAAAAAAAAAAAAAAAAAAAAACCATGTTCCAACAAGGTTCAACAGCAAGAGGCTAGGATATGTTGTTCTGCAAGATCACATGCACATCCTTTGGTTTGCTAACACATACAAGTGCGTCATTCTTCCCCTAAATGCATGTGCCACAGTATTATTTGGAAAATAAAAATTTTATATTTTTAAAGGTGAAAATTTACTTGCAGTCGTTTTACTGTAATGTTAATAATTAAAAGTCGTTAGATTATAATTTAGTTAAATCTATTAAATTATCAAACGACTCTCAACTATTAATTTTACATGAAGACAATTGTATTTGAATTTTTACCATTTTGTGTATATTAAAATTAATCACTAAATCAGCTGGCAGCCACATATAAAAATACAAAATACATACTAAAAATATATTAAACTATATATATTTACACACAAATATATAACTATTGTTTTTAGTATGTAAATAGGATTTTTATTTTAATATTTGTGTTTTGTTATAAATCTATTGACATAATCAGAAAGCTTTTTTTGTAATTTCTTTTTTATTTTTTCTAATAACAACATGGTCATTTTTTCAGGATATTATTATCATGATATTTTCTATAACAACAATGCTAGGGAATCAATAGGGTATTAGCCAAAAATCAGTCAAATATCTCTAGGTGAATTCAAAATCTCTACGAGTTAATATATATGGATGTTTCTTCCGCTAAATATCAGAATGTTTCTTTTTCATACTAAATGGATATTCTTTTATATATTTTTCGAATTTTTTTGTATTAACTTCGAGTGTGAGGTGTGAAGAAACGAGCTTGATTCTGCGCCGTGATCCTAGGAGCAGATTTGGAAAGATATTACTCAAAAGTTGATTTTAATTAAACAACAATTAATAACAAATATTATAAATTAAAAAAAATTAAATTAATATAATTTTGTTTAATTACTTTTCCTTTCTATAATTGCTTAACAACTGAACTTGTTCATTGAGCTAGTTTTTGAAAATAATAATAAGGCTTCGCTGAATAATTCCAAATCCATGTAATTGACTGGATCAAAGTATGTAATTGGTTTACTATGTCCTTCCTAGAAGTTTCACTGTTGCTACATTTACCATGAGAATTCCCATGTAATTAACAATATAATGAATTACCAATAGGATAAGAGAGCAGTAATTATGTACATTAATATATAGAGAATGGAACATTTTCGAGGATAATGCCGACAAACTAAGAGGATAGAGACTTCTTTTGATCAAATGCTGTAGCACCGTGTTCAAGTAATAAACAAATGGAACAATTGAAAAAGCAGTCACATTTTTTTAGTAATATATCAAAAAGAAGAAGAAACTATAATTATTTATGTTACGTATTTGTCGAGTTGCATGCATAATTAAGCAAGGATGATCGAACTAAACCAAAAAGGATGAAAGAGAAAGAGATAGATGAATATATGAAACCCTAGAAATGAAGAAGAAAAAAATAATATTGAGTTGAATAGAGAATAGAGAATTAGAGTGAGAGGGTTATTGATGAGGTGTTAGAGTTTTTGTCCTTTTAACCCTTCACATCATCTCTTTCTTTCTGCCTATAAATCTTCCTCTTCCTTCTTCCTAGTTTCCCCAACAACAAAACCCTTAATTCCATCTCAAATTCTCTTCTTCTTCCTTCAAGCAACAACAAAGATGGGAAGAGCACCATGCTGTGACAAGGCCAACGTGAAGAAAGGACCATGGTCCCCTGAAGAAGATGCTGCTCTCAAAGCCTACATAGAAAAGAATGGAACTGGAGGCAATTGGATTGCTCTTCCTCAGAAAATTGGTATTTATATATATTATTTTAGTATAATCAATTAATATATAGTCATGGATTAATGGAAAGTTAATTAATTTAATTGCAGGGCTGAAGAGATGTGGAAAAAGTTGCAGGCTTAGATGGTTAAACTATTTAAGACCTAACATCAAGCATGGTGGATTTACTGAAGAAGAAGACAACATCATCTGCAGCCTTTACATTAGCATTGGAAGCAGGTGAGTCAGAATTAAGTGATGATCATATCATGAACTTCAATAATAATCTTATTATTTGCTTGATTTAATTTGATTCTACTGCTTGCATTGTGGTGTATAGTATTTGAACAATAACTCTTTGTCCTATTTCTTTGTCACCAGAATCTCTTGAGATCTATCCCAACACATGTTCTTCCTTTGTTTGTTTATTATTCCTTGGAACTGTGAATCCCTACTAAGTTGATCTGTGTAGGTGGTCCATTATTGCGGCACAGCTACCTGGAAGGACAGATAACGACATCAAGAACTACTGGAACACTAGATTGAAGAAGAAACTGCTGGGAAGGCGCAAACAATCCAGCTTCAACAGCTCCAAGGACTCCAATATTGGGATGCAAGATGACACATCAAGTTCCAATAACAATACTAATGCCCTAAGCACTTCAGCTCTTGAGAGGCTTCAACTTCATATGCAGCTTCAGAGCCTCCAAAACCCTTTCTCTTTCTACACCAACCCTGCCCTCTGGCCAAAGTTGCATCCTTTTCAAGAAAAGATGATTCACCAGAATCTGCAGCAGCAGCAGCAGCACCAATCTCATAATCTTAACAGTCATGGCTCCAACTCCAATAACCCTTTGATGCAGAATACTAATAATGCTTTGCCTTCTCCTCATCATCATCATGTGCTGAATCAAGAAGAAGGGGAAAAGGATACCAAGAATTCAAAGGTTGATCTTTTGGAGAATCCGCTTAATAATAATAATGGCTGTTCATCAGTTCTCTTCAATAATAGTAATCCATTATTGCACTCATCAAGTGATGCCATTATTGCACCAAGAGGAGATGGTGTTGAGGGAATTCAGCAGGTTTGTGCTATCGAAAGTGAGCTTGATGAGATTTTGAATCTCAATAGCAGCAACAGAAGAATGTGTTACATTCCACAGGAGGAGGAGGAAGAAGAGGAGGAGGATCAGATTCAACAGATGGCTGATGATGAGTTTGACTGTTTGAGAGAGATGAATAGTAATAATAACAACAATGGTAATTCAAAGGACAGTAATAGTAACTTGATTTGGTGGTCCAATGATTCTTCTGCTGATACCAAATCAGCATCCTCAAATTCTTGGGAGTCAATGTCATCCACTCCAGTTCTTCTGCCAGAAGGGATGTTCCAAGATTATGAACTAGGTTACACTTTATAGTCATCACATTGTTATCAATGATTTGACTGTTTGAATGTTCCTAATTTGTTGGGTGGTGGGCATAAGGTAATTAAAGAGAGAAAACTGAGTAATATAATAGGTCTTGTGTAAACAACATCGTGAATATATGCATGTAATATTGTAATAATAATATGTAAGTAAATTACTGTTTCAGTAATGTATAAATTAAATTCCTAGTTTCATTTTGTTCCTAAATTAACTGGAACAGAACTTGATAAGTATATTATACTATCATCTCGTGTATCTTTAATAATGAAAATGTATACTGTTTACAAGTAGCAGAAGAAACTATGTAATTAATAATCTGTAAATGAGCTGAATTTGCTGCAACTTTATATGAAGATTTTAATTAGTTAATCCATGTTGTAACCAAACATATGTAACTACTGTATTTCATTATTCTAGGTTCCTACTATAAATGCATGTGGAATTGATTTGATTCACATCTTTCATTTGTAATACATCTTTCTATTTGTGATATAAGGATTTAAAAATAGGGATTTCGAATAGTGTATTAATTAATGAATTGAAATAGTATTTCAATATAAATACGTAACAAATCTATATACATATTTCTGTATAGCCTTTCGAAAATTTCATTTGTACAAAAGGATTCCTTTCCTCATGCAAAAAGAAAGATCGTAAACTCCATTTGTTATAGGTTTAATACACTCAATCACTCATGATGAATTTTTATATATAATATAAAAGAATATATAGAAATTGGAATTTATGATCTATATATATATATATATATATATATATATACATAGTAATAAAAAGTTGAAAGCTACAAATTAAAAGCTATGCGTTTTTCGTGGATCCAAAAGTCAATATATTCTCTTTGTTTTACATAATGTGAAAAAACAAACGTCACCAAATTAATGTGAACTCTCACTGAAAATCAAAGATATTTAAACATGACTCTCATTATAGCAATTTTTCATCATCATCGCTAGAAATGTAAGCTAGCGTGTTGAGTAAACATTTTCTTTTTCTAGTACAACTTGAACATGACCGAAGAATAATTCATGAAGCTGAAAATGGCCCTTCTTATATTGTAGGTCATGTTATAACGTAGCCTAACTATCCATTTTTGGCGTTACCTACGAGAAGCTTTTGTTGTTGGTCAATTATATTGTAGCTTGCTAGCTTTGCTGCCTTCAATAGACGTTAGAAGAATTCAATAATGAAAATGATATTTGTTTTATACAAATTCATTTTCTCTCGTCTAGCGTTTGTTTTGAGGTACTGAGACAGAGATTGAGAGACTGAGACTCAGTATTATGTTTGTTAGTTCAGAGACTGGTATTAAAATTTCTATTTCTGTCTCCAAAATTCCAGTATTTCAGTACCTTCAAAAAGTAGGGACACATGGGACTAAAATTTTTAAAGATGGAGACTGAAACTTTAATAACATTTTATACCTAAAATACTTTCATTTCAATTAATTAATTCTAATTTTATCCTTTATGCAAATTAAATTAGAGTTTCATTCTTGTTTCAATTTCTGTCTCCTATTTTACACCAAACAAAATACTGAAATTTATTTCAATCTCTATCTCTTAGTCTCTGTCTCTCAATTCTCAGTCTTTCTGTCTCTTAGTCTCTGTAACTTTTTGACAAACATGTCCATTCATTTAGTTTTCTTGTTATAATTAATGTACTTTTTTTTCTACTATTTGATCTCGAACTAGACAAGAGTAGACGTTAAAGTTAAACTGTTTTATCTATGTGCTAGAATGTGGTTTAGATTACTTGTCATAATTAGTTATTATTATTATTATTATTATTATTATTTTGGTTTAGTAATAGACTCTACTTTTCTTCTTTTTCTTTTAGTAAAATGGAAATGTAATTATGTAAGCCCATGAACTATTTATTACCTAATGGGCAGGTGTTTTGGGTCTTGGTAATGGGCTGAAGTTTATTTCAGAGTCTCAGACCAAAAATCAAGTTATTATAAATAGTCTTACATACTAGCAACTTCTGCTATAAAAAATAAAAAATATACCATATAAAATCCCGACTTTAAAACAAAAAACAAAACTCATACAACTTAAATGATATTTATACATTAAAATAGAAATGTATATTCTGCATAATTTTTGGTGTATACATTTCATATTATTTTTATAATATAAAAGATAAGTGTTCATACCCTGGCCCAATAATAAAGGTCTAGGATCCAAGCAAAAAGGCCCAACCCAAAGGGTTGGCCCTCACCCAGTACCAGCCTTCATCCCCAGAAGTCGGTACTGAACACGACCTGCTCCAAAGAAGTCGGATACGAGGGTTAGCTGGCAGATAACACTCATTCGAATGAGTAACTGCCCCTAGAAACTCTCTAACCACTTCATAGAGCCATATCTTAACCTCCCTAAGATATGGGAACGGTTATCCACCTAAAAAGGTGGCACTACTTCAGCGGTGGTTATTGGTTCACCACTATAAATACACTGACATCATTCAGGTATCACTAAGTTCCAATACTCTCTAACCTGCTCACACTCTTGCTAACTTAGACATCGGAGTGTCTTTGCAGGTACCACCCCCCATTCTCTCTCACATACAAGTCGGACGGAGGAACACCGAGTACCAGGTCCACTCGAAAGCCACCTCCTTCATACGTTTGGGCCAACCAACGCCATCCGACCCATTCATCTCCGGTTACCCACCGTAACATTGGCGCCGTTGCCGGGGACCCGAGAGATCAACCAGTGATGGCAGATAGATCCCCTGAAGAGGGTCATGTGGAGACAGATTCTGAACAAGAGAATCTGAACACTGGAAACAATGAGGCAGACCAGACCCTTCACCAGGAAGCCAATGATCAACACAGGGAAGGCACCTCCGGAATCAAAAACCCGAAGGTAAATTCCTCGGAGGGGCGCGAATCAGAAAAAGAAGGACCATCCCACGCAATTGAGCTCATGGGATTAGTCCACAGTCGCCTCGAGCAGCTAGAACAGGAACGGGAACGACAAAAGGAAACCGAAAAGAACCTAAAAGAGGAGATGGAGCGACGAAAAGAGTTAGAAAGAAAACTCTTAAAGTTAGAATCCTCCCTCAAAGGTTAGAACTCCCACGACGGTAGAGAAGATTCGCCTTTAGGAGAGAAAGATCCTTTTAGCGAGGACATAATGAGGGCAAAAGTTCCGAGAAACTTTAGAAGCCCCGATATGGACCTCTATGACGGAACCACTGATCCAAAGCATCATCTGAGCAACTTTAAAAGTCGGATGTATCTGGCTGACGCCTCTGACGCTACGCGATGCAAAGCTTTTCCGACAACCTTGTCAAAAACAGCGATGAAGTGGTTCGACAGCCTCCCTCCGAGGTCAATTACCAGTTTTGAAGACCTCTCAAGAAAGTTCTTGATGAGGTTCTCCATCAAGAAAGACAAAGTAAAACATGCACCAAGTCTCCTGGGAATAAAACAGGAGATCGGGGAGTCCTTACGGGCCTATATGGAAAGGTTCAACAAAGCATGTTTGGAGATTCAAGACCTGCCCACCGAGGCAGTCATCATGGGGCTAGTCAATGGTCTTAGAGAAGGTCCCTTCTCACAGTCCATATCAAAAAGATACCCCGCCTCTTTAAGTGATGTACAGGAAAGAGCTGAAAAGTACATCAATATGGAAGAAAATGCTAGGCTAAGAGACCCGAGTTTGCGACCCGGTCACCCTCCCTCAACGAAAGAGAGGGAGAGGGAAGCTAAGAAGAAGGAAGAACTCGGCCTCGATAGGCCAAGAAAATATCACTCTTATACTCCACTGAAAGTTCCTGTAGTGGATGTATACAGAGAAATTTGCAATACCGAAAGGCTGCCTCCTCCCAGGCCCATTAAAAATAAAAGAGGAGGGAGCCGCGGTGATTACTGTGAGTACCATAAAATATATGGGCACTCCACAAACGACTGTTACGACCTTAAAAATGTGATAGAAAAACTGGCCAGAGAAGGTCGGCTTGACAGATATCTCATAGAAAGGTCGGACAATCATGGAAAAAGAAAGCGAGATGATATGGATAGAAGAGACCCACCACCACAAACTCCGGAGAGACATATCCATATGATCTCAGGAGGGTTTGCGGGAGGGGGACTCACAAAATCCTCTCGTAAAAGACATCTCAAGAGAGTTTACCAGGTCGAAGAGGGGTCCTCCGACCTTCCAACCATTTCATTCACAAAGGAAGATGGGCGAGGAATAATCCCTGGGCACGACGACCCAGTGGTAATTACCATGATCCTGGCAAATGCCCATCTACACAGAACACTAGTAGACCAAGGAAGCTCAGCGGACATCCTCTTTAAGCCCGCTTTCGACAAACTAGGGTTAGATGAGAAAGAGTTAAGAGCCTACCCCGACACCTTGTACGGATTAGGCGACACGCCAATAAAGCCACTAGGATTTTTGCCCCTCCACACCACCTTTGGAAAGGGGGAGAAATCAAAGACTCTGAGTATAGACTTCATAGTCATCGACGTGGGGTCGGCCTATAATGCTCTAATCGGCAGAGCTACCCTTAATCGACTCGGAGCGGTGGTATCGACACCCCACCTCTGCATGAAATTCCCGACCTCAGCGGGGATAGCAACGGTGAGGGGAGATCAGAAGCTGGCAAGGAAATGCTACAATGAAAGCCTAAACCTGAGAGGAAAAGGCAAAGAAGTTCACACAATAGAGCTCGGTGGAACAAGGATTAAAGAAGAGCTGCGACCACGACCCGGAGGAAAAACCGAGGAGATTCAGGTCGGAGAAGAGGAAGGAAAAAACACTCACATAGGAACCAACCTGGGGGAAACCCTAAGACAAGAATTGACTAAGCTCCTAAGAGATAATTCCGATCTCTTCGCCTGGAAGGCCTCCGACATGCCTGGGATAGATCCAGAACTCATGTCCCACAAGCTCTCGGTCTACTCGGGATCTCGACCTGTACAACAACGAAGACGCAAGCTCGGCCCAGAACGAGCTCTAATAGTAGAGGAGCAAGTACAAGCGCTCCTAGAAGCCGGTTTCATCAGAGAAGTCAAGTATCCAACATGGCTAGCCAAGGTAGTGCTAGTCAAAAAACAAAATGGTAAATGGAGAATGTGCGTCGACTATACCGACTTAAATAAGGCATGTCCCAAGGACCCTTATCCACTACCAAGCATTGACGCCCTAGTAGACTCTAGCTCGGGGTATCAATACTTGTCGTTCATGGACGCCTACTCAGGGTATAACCAAATCCCCATGTATGAACCAGACCAGGAAAAAACATCATTCATCACGCCCAGAGCTAACTTTTGCTACGTGGTCATGCCATTTGGATTGAAAAATGCAGGGGCCACATATCAGAGGCTGATGAATAAGGTGTTTGCCCCTCACCTAGGGAGCTTAATGGAAGTGTACGTCGACGATATGCTGGTAAAGACCAAGAAAGAAGTCGACCTCTTGTCTGACCTTTCACAAGTCTTTGACACCATAAGGTTGCACGAGATGAGACTAAATCCTGCAAAGTGCGCCTTCGCGGTGGAGGCAGGAAAATTTCTAGGATTCATGCTAACACAAAGAGGGATCGAAGCCAATCCCGACAAGTGTAGAGCTATCCTAGAAATGAAAAGCCCGACTTGTTTGAGAGAGGTCCAACAGCTGAATGGCCGACTAGCAGCTCTCTCCAGATTTTTGGCAGGATCAGCACTAAGATCCCTTCCACTGTTCTCCCTATTGAGAAAGGGACACCAATTTGAATGGACTCCCGAATGCGAGGAGGCGTTCCAGGAGTTCAAAAAGTTTTTGAGCCAACCTCCTATTTTGACCCGACCTGTAGCCGGAAAAGACCTCGTCCTATACCTATCCGTGGCAGACAAGGCTGTCTCAGCAGCCTTGATAAGAGAAGACGAGGACGGTCAACACCCAATCTATTTCATCAGTAAAGTTCTACAGGGCCCTGAGCTAAGGTATCACAAATTAGAGAAGTTTGCCTACTCCTTAGTGATAGCCTCTCGAAGGCTACGGCCTTACTTTCAAGCTCACACAATAAGAGTCCGCACGAACCAACCCATGAAGCAAATCCTCCAAAAGACGGATGTTGCAGGAAGAATGGTTCAATGGGCAATAGAGCTCTCCGAGTTCGACTTGAAGTACGAAACTCGGACGGCGATTAAAGCCCAGTGCCTCGCCGACTTCATTACAGAATATGCAGGGGATCAAGAGGATAAACCAACTACATGGGAACTCTACGTAGATGGATCCTCCAATAAAACAGGAAGCGGCGCAGGCATAATATTGGTAGATGAAAGGGGAACCCAGATAGAGGTCTCCCTCAAGTTTGAATTCCCAGCTTCAAACAATCAGGCAGAATATGAAGCCTTGATTGCAGGATTGAAGCTGGCAGAAGAAGTCGGTGCTACAAAGGTAATGGTATACAGTGACTCTCAAGTGGTGACCTCCCAAATAAGTGGAGAATATCAGGCAAAAGACCCAAATATGAAGAGATACTTGGAAAAAACTCTGGAGCACCTTGGGCGTTTTGCAAAAACCAAGGTCACGCACATAACTCGGGACCTAAATAGCAGAGCAGACGCCCTATCCAAGTTAGCAAGTACCAAGCCAGGAGGAAATAACAGAAGCCTGATCCAAGAAACTCTCCAGGAACCTTCAGTGGTAAAAATGGAAGACAAACAAGAAGTCTTCGAAGTGGTCGGATTAAATCTCGGATGGATGAACCCCTTGGTCGAATACCTGAAATTCGACATCCTCCCCAAGGAGGAAAAGGAGGCCAAGAAGATCCGAAGGGAAGCACAACACTATACCTTGGTGAAAAATATTCTCTATAGAAGGGGGATATCAACACCATTATTAAAGTGTGTACCGACCTCAAGAGCCACCGAGGTATTAGAGGAGGTACATAGTGGAATCTGCGGGAACCATCTCGGAGCAAGGTCATTAGCCAGAAAGGTGATCCGAGCTGGATTCTACTGGCCAACCTTGCAGAAAGATGCCACAGACTTTGTGAAAAAATGCCAACCGTGTCAAATGCATGCAAATTTCCACGTGGCCCCCCCAGAGGAGCTCATCAGTATCACCTCCCCATGGCCCTTTACAAAATGGGGAATGGATTTGTTAGGTCCTTTTCTCCAGGCGCCAGGACAAGTCAAATACCTAATAGTGGGAATAGATTATTTCACAAAGTGGATAGAAGCAGAACCACTGGCCACCATCACTGCACAAAGAAGTCGGAGGTTCCTCTACAAAAATATAATCACAAGGTATGGGATACCTCATTCCATTACCACAGATAACGGAACCCAGTTCACCGACTCCACCTTTAGAAGCCTAGTAGCCAGTATGAACATCAAACACCAGTTCACCTCAGTGGAACACCCACAAGCCAATGGGCAAGCCGAAGCAGCCAACAAAGTCATACTGGCAGGGCTGAAGAAAAGATTACAAGATGCGAAAGGAGCTTGGGCTGAAGAGCTCCAACAAGTACTATGGGCTTACAGAACAACCCCCCAATCCGCCACTGGAGAAACACCCTTCCGACTAGTTTATGGCGTAGAAGCCATGATCCCAATAGAGGTCAATGAGCAAAGCCCAAGAGTGATTTTCCACGACGAGATCGGGAATATACAGGGGCACAAAGAGGAGCTCGACTTGCTCCCCGAAATCCGAGAAGAAGCCCAGATAAGAGAAGCAGCGTTGAAGCAAAGGATGACCGCGAGATACAACAAAAAAGTCATTCGAAGGAGTTTCACCCCAGATGACTTGGTCCTAATCAGAAACGATATTGGAGTCAACAAATCAGGGGAAGGAAAGCTCGCTGCTAATTGGAAAGAACCATACAAGATCAACGAGGTCTTAGGAAAGGGCTATTATAGGGTAACCGACTTCGACGGCAACGAGTTACCAAGATCATGGCATGCTTGTAATATGAAAAGGTACTACAGCTAAAAGCGAACCCTACTCCCTGATGTACTCTTTTCCCAATTTCATGATTTTTTCCCGAAATCAAAGGGTTTTTTCTGAAAAGGGTTTTTAACGAGGCATCATAGTAGGGGCTAAGGGAAAATAAATTATCAAAAGCCCTTAGCAGCAATAAGGTACCTCCTCAATTAATAAAGATCTCTTTCAGTTTAAATATCTCTTTTAAATTTCCTTTTTATTCTCTTTCTACGAAACGCGCCAATTTAAGCTCGACAAAACGTGAAAATCCCATGAACCGACCTAGATGGTCGTCAGGATAAAACGACGAGGTACAAGTCGGCGTAAAGAGGCTATAGAAGTCGATCATGATAAACTCGGGAGCAGTCCGACTCATAAGTCGGAATGCGAAACCGAGTAAAATTAAAATGAATCGCAAAAGTAGCCTAAGTCACGAAAAACTCAATAAAACAAAATTGAGTACTAGGAATAACAAAAAGAGATAGGAAAAAACTAAGAAAAAGTTGTAAGGCTGCCTTGAGGATCAAAGAGATTCAGAAAAGCAGGCAAGCCCCAAAGAAAAGGTTTTTTCCAGAAAAGATCAAAGAGTCAAAAGAACCACGAACAGAAAAGCATGCGCGCATAAGGTAACTCAAAACCCTTATCCAAAAAAAGGGCATTTATTTAAACGCTAAATTAAACCCTTATTAAAAAGGGTATCGAAAATTTGTTTTGTTTACGGCCCTGAAAGGGCAAAAAATTGTTGCAAACATCAACAAATAAATATAAAAGAGTTTAAAAAGAGGGGCCTACAGGCCGGGCCCCAATAGCCAAAATCACTTCTTAGCAAGAGGAGTAGAAGGATCACCACCACCAGGACCAGGAGTTGGAGAGAAAGTCGGAGGAGCGGCAGAAGAACTCGGAGCGTCCTTAGAGCGAGGAGGGGACTCTATGATCCTCTGCCCCCGAGTCTTCAAATCAGACTCAGACTCCACCACGGGGACAGGAGGATCCACGATGGCACCATCAATAACAATCTTATCAGGGTCCAAAGGAGAAAGGTCCAAGTCAGGAGCAATAACTCCGACCTGCTCCTTAAAAACCCTCCAAGCCTCATCAGCACCATCCGCAATAGAGTCCTCCAACTCGGTATAGGCCTTCCGAGCATTCAGCAAGTCATTCTTTACAGACACAAGATCAGCAAATAAACTGTTGTAGCTGGCTTGTGCTGCTTTCCTCAAATCCACCTCCATGTTGCATTGGGCTTGCAACTTCTTCTCCTTCTCCCGGAGGCTGTCCCTCTCCTCCTTCAGCTTGGCAACTTCCCCCTCCAACTCCCTCTCATGCTCCTGATATATGCGAAGCCTGCCTTCCAGCTCCTCGACCCTCGAGGTCGTCCCTAAAGAGCTGATAGGAGTCTTCTCAAATATATCTAAGAGTTTGCCACAAACCCCCGCCGTCTTGAGACTCTCCTCAACCATAGTGGTGAGGTAGTGCCGAACAGAAACATCATCCATACTCATACGAGCATGAGGATAAATGTTCTTTCGGACGAACGCAAGAGCGTCCGCCTCACCAGAAGCGCCAGACTCTAAGGTCTTGCGCTTCTTCGGCTCTGGTTCAGGAGTAGGTCGGACAGAAGGGGGTGTCAGAGAGGAAGCAGAGGAAGAAATTACAATAGGTTGGGAGGGAGTCCCAACGTTCCGAGGAGGAGGAGGAGGAGAGACAACCGCCCTAGCACCACCAGATTTGGCACGAGACTTTGCCTTGGCTTCCTGAACCCTCTGGTAAGACTCTTGAGCGTTTTTCTTTGCCATCTCTGCAAAAACAAATTGGTAGCTAAAAGTCAGACAAGTCGGTAAAAGAAATTGCAAGTCGGAAATAAGTGAGAAACGCAAAAAGCTACCTAGTTGTGACTGGACAAAGGCCGGCGACCCCTGGAGAAATTTTTTAGTATCATAGTATGGGTCCCTCCCCCACACTTCTCGGAGGAACCCTACGATGGCCGCCTCCACTTCGTCCAGGTCGTCCAGACCATATTTCTCACAGGGGGAGGCCTCTAACCAGTATAGAGGAAAGCGAGGAGAAGAACTCTCATCTAAGAAAAAGGGGTGGTGACCCTCTACTGCTTGAACTTTGAAAAAATAGCTTTTAAAATCGTGAAAGGATTCGTCAAAAAGGGTAAAAAGCCTCCGACCTTGTATGGCTCGGAAGGACACCCACTGTTGCTTATTATTTAGCCCACTGAAGGGCTTGGTCATATGGAAGAGATAGAAGAAAATCCTCAGAGAAGTCGGGAACTCTAAGGCCTGGCTGATAAATTGGTAAATTTTCAAAAAACCCCAAGAGTTGTGGTGAAGCTGGGTGGGAGCAACCCGGCAATGACGTAACACAGACATTTCAAACTCTGAAAATGGAAGAAAAACGCCCAAACGGGTGACCATACTCTCATACATAAAAAAGAAATGAGGGGCCGCCTCGTCGGCCCTCCCGAAGCAAACCCGGTCTTCTGAACCCGGGACTACCAACTCATACTTCGGCTCATCCTCTTCAGAAGTACAAATTCTATGGTGAGTACGAAGGTGGGTGATAAACTCGGTATCGACTGAAGGCTCCTCCCCTAGGACCGTGACATCAACCCACTGAGAAAGAACATCTACGGAAGCCATTTTCTTTTCTTAAAAGGGGTGACAAGAAACCTACAAAAAGAAAAGGAAAATCAACACACGGTCTCTAAAGGGAGGGGGTACGGAACTAAAGCCTACAAACCAGTCTACCTACAAAATAAAGGCACGCAAATAGAAAGCATGTTACAGAAGGGAAAAAAAAGCTAACCTTTAAGTCTGAAATCAAGACTGGAGGAAGTAAAAGCCTTCGAAACGCAAGAATGCAGCACGAACGAATGCAAGGGAAATTTGAAAGATCGCAGAAACGAAACAACGAAAGAGAGGGAAAGTATTTATAAGAACGTTAGGGGCATAATGGTAAAATTGGGGCAATCATTAATGAAGATGTACCGATACCAAGGCCATTAAATCCTTACGCACACCCCTAACGGACACGACGCTTGATTAGACGTAACTGTCAGAACCGAAAGGTCAAGAAAAATCACGTCGGTTCTTAAACCATCACGTCGGTCCTCTTGAAAATCGGCTACGACCCCGAGTTGAATACTCGAACCCAAATCCTAAAAAGAAATTGGGCTCGAGTAGGGGCACTGTTCATACCCTGGCCCAATAATAAAGGTCCAGGATCCAAGCAAAAAGGCCCAACCCAAAGGGTTGGCCCTCACCCAGTACCAGCCTTCATCCCCAGAAGTCGGTACTGAACACGACCTGCTCCAAAGAAGTCGGATACGAGGGTTAGCTGGCAGATAACACTCATTCGAATGAGTAACTGCCCCTAGAAACTCTCTAACCACTTCATAGAGCCATATCTTAACCTCCCTAAGATATGGGAACGGTTATCCACCTAAAAAGGTGGCACTACTTCAGCGGTGGTTATTGGTTCACCACTATAAATACACTGACATCATTCAGGTATCACTAAGTTCCAATACTCTCTAACCTGCTCACACTCTTGCTAACTTAGACATCGGAGTGTCTTTGCAGGTACCACCCCCCATTCTCTCTCACATACAAGTCGGACGGAGGAACACCGAGTACCAGGTCCACTCGAAAGCCACCTCCTTCATACGTTTGGGCCAACCAACGCCATCCGGCCCATTCATCTTCGGTTACCCACCGTAACAATAAGTTTTTTATTTTGTTTCATTTTTTATTAATGACTTTAATACCAAGAGCGATGAATACAAATAGGATTCATATAACATTATTCAATTTTATTACATTCAATTTATAACTATGAACTCAAGGTCTTCTAATATGTGTTTTAAGAACACATTTTACCATTACTATAAAAGAAAATAAATATTTTACTAAAAAAAGAACCTTTTACACTATTTCTAATATTTTTTTTATAAGGAAGATTCGAACCTGCGACCTCTTAAATGAGTATGGAAAAATTATGTTATTTGAGTTATAACTCATTGGCCTATTTTTAATATGTTGAATACATCAAAAAATTAAAAAATATTATTATAATATTAAAATGTACTTTTATGATAAAAATAACTGCTCATACTCTGATCCAAAACATAAAGTCAAGCCCAATGATAAGGATAAAAGTCCCAACCTTAAAAGGTGGTCTCTATCCCATGTCCGATCTCTTTAAAGAAGTCGGACACCAATAGAGGGGTCCAATCCTACTTGTCCAAACAAGTAACTGCCCCCGCAAATCTTTCCACTACATCTAGAAGGGAGATCTTAATAGACTCCTAAGATAAAGGGAACGGTCATCCATCAATAAAGATGGAACTACTCTAACAAAGGTACTTATTAGCTATACTATAAATACGCTGACACCTCTTAGGTATATTCACGTTCTAATCTACTAAAATTCTACCTAAAGCCCTTTCTAACTTAAGCATCAGAGTCTCTTGCAGGTACTACCCCCACATCCTCACGAGAAACTCGGACAGGCAGCACCTCAGCACCAAACAAGTCGGATGCTACCACCTAAAGGGATCTGGACCCCACGTTCAAACCTAAATCAACGTTTCAGGTAACCATCGAAACATTGGCGCCGTTGCCGGGGTCCTGGGACTCACTTCTCGATAATGGCTGACCACTAGTATAAAGATGGTCATACTGCATCGGAATCTAAACCTGAGGCCCAGCCGAAAGGTCAAGCCATTGTGCTTTCTCCACTGCCACCACCTGCTCAAGGGCCTCATGGGAAAGGGACGTCTAGAAATCTCCACCCAAGGAGGATCCATTCCGAAATCCACCATCCTGAAGACGAAGATTCCCCTCATACAACCGAGATCCTGGACCTAGTTCATGGTCAGGGAGATCGACTGGAACAACTCGAACACGAGGCTGAGCGACAATGAAAAGCAGAACGAGAGCTGCGGAGAAGAGGGAGACTGAGGAAAAAGGTCATGGGGTATAAGCCAGAAAGCAGGGGTCGGGATGATTATCTTTGAATCTGAGGGGTTCGACTCTGACTTCTTCGGAGAAGATCGGGCGGAGGAGGATCCGAGTTCTTTCTGCAACTGGAGGTTCTGAGCTACCACACTCTTTTTTGCGTTTCTAAGTGTTCTCATATGAGCAGATTTCTGAGCCATACTCTCTACAGAAACAAAGAAAAAAGTTAAGACAGCAATAAGGTTAATCAAATTCAAAAAAGCAAAAAGAAAGAGAGCTACCCAGCTCGGACTTCAGAAGGTTAGGGTCTCCTAAAAATCTTTTCGTATTCAAGTAAGGAGCTAGCCCCAAGTGTCCAGAAAGAAATCCACTACACTCTTCTCAAGTTCATCTAAATCACTTATATCGGGCTTAAGGGCAACTAGTGTATCCTGCCAGTACAGGGGGAAATGAGGCTCGTGGTTTTCACCTAAAAAGAAAGGACGGACTCCCTCAACATCCCGGACTTTGAAAAATTGATTCTTAAAGTCGTGAAAAGAATCATCAAAAATGGCAAAAACTTTTCAACCTTGAACAACTCAGAAGGATATCCAACCCGACTTCTTTGTGGAACTATAGGGTTTGGTCGCAACAAAAAGATAAAAGAATACATTCATAGAAAGTTGGACATCCATCTCCCGACATAGGAGCTGACATATTTTCAGGAAGGCCCAAGAGTTAGGGTGCAACTGAGAAGGGGCGAGGTTGCAAGACCACAGTACATTAATTTCAAAAGCGGTAAAAGAAAATCGGATACCTAGCTGGGTAAAGAAACAGTCGTAGACATAAAAGAAAGGTCGCTCAGAGTCCTCTAAGGGGGAGAAACACACCCTCTTTTCTGGATCGGGCGCCACTAATTCATAGTTTCTCTCGTCTTCCTTGTTCTTGCATATACTATGATGCCTACGGAACTCCTGACAATACTCTCTCTTGGTTACAGGGACACAAGAAAGGACAGTAGTATCTACCCAAACTCGAAGACTAGGAGGGACTTTGGTCGACATTCTCGAAAGGATAGAGCGAATACCTATAGATGCAAAGTAAAAAATTATTACTAAAAGAAGTCGAACCTCGTCCAAAGTAAGTCGAGCAAAGTCAACAAAATCAACGAAATCCATTCTCTTCACATTTTCTCTGAAACAATCAAATGGTGTCCCTTATATGCAACATCGTCGCATAACAACGACACCATCTGGGGGGGCAATAACACCCACGACGACAGTAAGAAACAACACAGTTCAAAGCAAACGTTTTTCTTTTTTGCAAAACAACAAAAAGATAGCAGTTTTAGTCTCAGCATTTTTTCCGAAAGAGGAAAGAAAAGAAAGAAGAATCATATCCTCACAAGAAACAGTTTTTATTTTCATAGTCTTCACACATAGACAAGAAATACTCAAAAACACAAACAAGTGTTCGAAACAGATAAAGAACCAACCTTGATGGAAATGCAAAACAAAGGCAGGCGCGTTAATCAGCAAAAACATGAACGTTCCTCTCCAAAGACAGACCTTCAAAAAGAACAAGAGGAAAAAACTCGGAACTGAAGGCACTAGAGAAGCAAGAAATTGAAAGAGAAAGTGAAGATTACTTCACAAAGAGAGTAGAAAGGAAACGATTATGGAAATGTGGAAAAGAAGAAAAAGAGAAGGCGGAGTCCCTTACAAAAGGGGACAAGGGCACGACAGCCGTTACTACCCTTTATCTTAACAGACTCTTAAGATAAAGGGAACGGTCATCCATCAATAAAGATGGAACTACTCCAACAAAGGTGGTTATTAGCTCTACTATAAAATATAAATACATTGACACCTCTCAGGTATATTCACGTTCTAATCTACTAAAAACCTGCTTAAAGTCCTTGCTAACTTAAGCATCGGAGTTTTTTGCAAGTACCATCCCCCACCTCCTCACGAGAAACTCGGAAAGGCGGCACCTCAGCACCAAACAAGTCGGACGCTGCCACCTAAAAGGATCTAGACCTCATATTCAAGCCCAAATCAACGTTTCAAGTAACCTTTGGAATAATAACTAAATTCATACCTTAATTATACACTTTTTTTTTTTCAATTATCATATTTATGCTCAGATGTATTTTAAAAAGAAAATAGAGATTTGTAACTTAAAAAGTAAACAAACTAAAAAATAAACAACAAATAAAACTTTATCCACTAGATAGATTTACAATGCCAAGGTGATAACATCAACTTGTAACAATTTCTACTAAAGTATTGAAATCCCTTATGAAACTACCATTAGTTTCAACAGCTCGTTTTGCAGATTTCTTGAACTCTGATATCTTTTGCCGCATTAACATCCCTTCATCACTTGACATGGTTGATTTCAATGCTGCTAAGGTAGCTTCTTTAGTGAAAACCCCATCCTGAATTGGAACACCAACACCCCATCTACCTTCCATCATCCTTGTGTTCAATTTCTGGTCACCAAAAAAGGGCCTAGAAATCATTGGAACACCACCCACCATGCATTCCATGATTGAGTTCCAGCCAGAATGTGTCACACACACACCAATAGCTTCATGCTTTAGGATTTCCACCTGTGGTGACCATGAAACAATTTTCCCTTTATCTTTAATCCTTTCCAATAACCCTTTTGGAAGCTGTTCATCATGTTTTCCCCTGAATGACCAAATAAATGGAAATCCAGATTCATCTATGGCCTCTGCTATAGCAACTAACTCATGAGGTGGAGGAATTATCACAGTTCCAAAGCTAATGTACACAACTGAGCCAATGTCATGTTTGTTCAACCATTCTATGCAACCTTGATCATCAGGGATAATTGGTTGTGGCAATGCCAAAGTGAATGGACCAATATTTAATAGCTTTCGGAACTTTGATTCGAGTTGGTTCACTATTGGAGGTTCCAACTCAGCAAATGAGTTAATTGCAACCGCTGTTGCTTTAGGCAAAGTTTGTCCCATTTTGTGTAACATGGATGACAAAGGTTGTTCTATATCGTCCATTATCCCTTCAGGCAATTCAGAAGCCTTCACCACAGGTAAACCAGGAACGAAATCGATGTTTTCATTACCTACAAAAGTGCAGTGTCACATTATGATTTGATATACAATCCCGCTAAATAATCAACTGGATTTACTCAACAACAAATTCACAAGTATTTTTGAATTGTAACTCTATATTAATTAATTATTATTAATTAGTAATTATTTAAATTTTATGTTTTAAAAATATAAAATTAATAATTATTAATTGTAATAATTTAAAGTTGGCTGGTTAAAAATTATTTATCTATATTTTTCTTTTTATTTGTTATTAACAAACTCATCAAATATTTGACAATTCTTTTTGTTTTATTTCTTTATAAAAGGATAATTGGGTGCAAGTGTTATAACCAGAATTCGAAAATAGATATTTATTTAAAAAATGTACGTAATTAATCTAACATGATAATTATATGAAGGTGAAAATTCAGATGCAGTCGACTTCACGTGAAGTTGATAGTCGAGAGTTGTTAGATGAAAATTTAGTCAAATCAGTCAAATCATCTAACAACTCTCCGTTATCAACTTTACGTGAAGTCGACTGCATTTAAGTTTCTACCTTACATGATCGACTGATTTTATGACTAATATCAAATGGTAGAAATTCATGTAACTTCATGTGAAATTAATAGTGAAAAGTCGTCGTATGATTTGATAAATTTAATTAAATTATTATATAATAATTCTCAACTATCAATCAATGGTGAACTTCACATGAAATTAATTATCTCATTAATTTTATGTGAGTTTCCACCGCATCAAATTCATAATTAGATGTAGGTCAAAAATGACTAAAAAGTGAGGAAAGGGTGATTGAGAAAATTTCATTACCAGCATTGGCGGCAAACTGGTCCCTGATAAAATCAGTCATAACATGGCAAAGAAGAGAATGAGGCCCTGCAGTCCAGACGGGAACCCATTTGGCATTGATCTCCTTCGCCATCTCCGCCGCAAACCAAAGGAACGCATCCGTAAGCAAACAAGTAAACTTGATGTGTGTCTCTGCCAACGCCTTATCCATGGCGCGCTTAAAGTTCTGGATCATGACACCCACGAAGAGATTAATGGGCTCAATAGGGTCACCAGAAGGCACATATCCCTCTGGCAACCCATCTTCCACGTTATAAGCCTTTATGTTATGATGAATAATCCCCGCACCACCGTTTTTATGCCTTGAAAAAATGGACTCATTGGAACGTTTTGTGCTCAAGAATGAGAATTTGACTCTGGGATTCTTAGACGCAATTTCTTGCACCACGTTTAAGAGTGGATCTGCATGTGATCCAAATGGGAACGCCAAAACTGCCACATGCACCGAACAAACAACCTTGTTCATGGTTCATGTATCATGTATATTATTTGATTATTCTGATCATCAACTTTGATAGGTTATTAGTTTATGTGTATTTGTAACTATTTGTTGATATATATCAATAATAAAGATGCAAAACAATTAGAAAAAGTTGCACGATTTTCTGACTTTGAAAGTGTTAACAAACGTGACTCTTAGTTGATGAGAAACATGCAAAGAGCATGGTTTGTAAATTTATTGCAACCTATGTAATAACTACACATACACATACACATACACATTCTATGTCACCAAATTCGATTAATTAATCTCAAAGATACTAATGTCTCATAACCATCATTAATTAGTTGTTGCACAAGCTTACCATTGAGAATGTGATAAGGAACTTTTTTTTTTTGTTTAATTTTTTCCGTTTTTGTTGGTTTGCTTCTTGAGCTTCTGGTGGTCAACGATCGCTTGTTATAGTAGGGTTCTAAATTTGAGCATAGCATGCTCAATCACCAGAGAGGTTTTCATCTTGGTGTGTTTGATCCGTAAATTTAGTGAAATTAATAGACATATGAAAAAATATAGGGTACCAATATATTATCTGCCAATTTATTTTCAATAATAATTAATTATTATATTTTAAATACATATATAAAGAGACACATCCAAAAAATATATCTATAAAGACAATTCTTTTGAACACAGCCATAAAAAAGATATTTTTATTAGACACATTTATAAAGACACTTCCATTAAACACAATTATAAATAAAAGTTGACAGAAGTTGACAAAAATATTGTTGGTAACGTAACGGAATTGATTAGATATAGGCCCACAAACTCAAAAAATAAAAACAAGAAATTTTGGTACGTTAAATACTCCTTTTTTTTTCTTCCTATCTCCATCTCCGGGTTTAATTTCTTTTCTTTTGCACAAAGATCAATGATTGATTAATTTGCAAGTAACAATGATTAGGTCGCAAGGTCTTTCTTTAATTTTTCCGGTAACTCAGGCGGCAATTGTGGCTCGGAAGAAGCTAAGATTCCGGAGATTAAGGTGTTTTATCTAAATGAACATAACCTGTATAAAACACAATCCTAACTACTTCAGATTAATAAAATTAATTAAGTTGAACAGTTAGTTAGTTAGTTTCAATTCAAGATATATACGTACTTTCATGTTTGTTCATTCTTAATTAGTGATTAGTGATTATAAATATATTTATAGATAGCGTATTCATGAAAAATACTCACAATAAGCTAAGTCATAAAGCAGACTCAAATTATTGTAATATATATACGTGCAAAAAGGACCACGTGAACCATTATACATTTATATGTCCACAATAATGTTAAACCACGTCTTTTAAATTTTAACATTTAGATTTCTTTTTTTTTTTTTATCATTTATACATTGGAATATTTAATTATGAGTTATGCTACGTGTACACTAAAATCAACCACCAAAGTCAGCCACCAGTATAAAATACAAACACACATTAAAAATAAATTAAACTATACATGTATTTATACATAAATATATTGGAGACTGATTTTAGTGACTAATTTTGATGTATAAATAGCATTTTATTTTAATTATTTAGTTTTGGTCTCTCAATCAAAATCAATACTCGTGAACCTAAAGAATTTATCATTTTAAAATATAAAAAATTTAATTGTAATAAAAAAATTTTTGAGTAAATTTTAATAAATCCTTTATGATAAGTCATCATTTGTTGTAATAATATGAGGTTATCCAAAACATTTTAGCTTAATTTCATTAAATTGTTCAATTTCTCACAAATTAAATTATCCAATAATATAAACCCTTTAAGATAAGTCATTTGTTGTAATATATCGTGTTAAAATATAATTAGGATCAATTAGAATTATTTAGTATATCTAAATATTTATTATAGAATATTACGTCTTTATTATTACGATTCTCTTAGTACCTATAAATACTCTTTTATATTATATCATTTTACATAATTTGAATAGACAACTTAAACACACTCAATAATACACTTTTCAAATTATTCACTTAATCTCTTGTTTCTAACATATGGTATGAGGTTAGCCTGTTCATTTTAGTTTAATTCCATTAAATTGTTCAATTTCTTACAAATTATCCAATCATATGAAAACGGTAAAGTTTTGCACATGGCTTCTAAAATGCTATCAACAAGTTCATGTGCTTAAAAGAGGGGAATCTTTTCTCCTCCTTGGCCTACAAGCTACAAACGTGGAATAATTTCCGGCCAATGAAAATTTAGAGAAAAAATAAAAGAGCAAAATGGTCAATCGCAGTAATCAATATTTTCTTTGAATGGTAAAGGCAAACATGGCAATCATCATCGAACATGGATGCCACCCATGAAAAGTTGACAATGTAGCCTCATCCTCTTCTCAAGTCCTCAACTCTCTTGAGTTACGGGAATGCACATTCTTTTATCATCATCGTTGTTTATTACTTTCTTATTTTGTTTTTTTTTTTTTCCCTTGAATAATTATGTGTACTATATGTTATAGCTTATAACACACTGTAAATTCAAATTATAATAAATGAAAAGTTATCTTTAAGTTGTACCTGAAAATTAGGGGGTTTCCCCTTCAAACACGTAAAATATCTGCCTTTAATTTTGTCAATCTTGTCATCACATAATTAAAAATCTCTTAAAACCCTTACATTATTATTAATAGAAAATTTTGAAGTCAAAAAATTTTAGTAATTTTTGTCATCAATTAACTAATTAAATAAATTTTTAATTTATGTATATAAATTTTGATAAATATAAATATAAATTATATTAATTTATATGTATAAATTTTAATAAATATAAATTTAAATTATATATTATATATATATATATATATAAATTATTTAAAATACTAATATTTACTGATCAAATGACCGTATAAAATTGTTTAATTATTAATGATAGATATTTCAGTGAAAATTTTATAATTATCTTTATGTAAATTTTTTTTTTAATTTTTAAATAATGAATTATAGAATTAGATTTTGATATATTATAAAAATATTATTTTTATTTAAAATGTATGTGGTCAAATAAATAAATTATATTTTTATACAAAATATTTTCATAAAAAAATGTTTTTGTCATCTACATTTGAGTAGCTCCCATTATTAATACCCACATCCCACACTATATTAGTATCATGATATCATCAAGCTAACCAATAAAACTCTCATTATTATACATTTTGTTTTCATTTTATTTTTCATCTACATTATTCAACCAAGTCTTGTGAACCACTAAAGTTTATTAATTTTTCATTCCTATTTAATTTAAGATATTGGTGGAATAATGTTAAAAAAACAAAACATGAGTAAAAACTTTCTTATATATATATACACATCCCTTCTATCTCTCCTACTGAATCACATTGTCCCTCTTCACAAACCTCTACCGCTACAATGAGCCACCCCACACATTCTCTGTGGTGCTTCGCCACCGTCACCATCACCCTCCTTCTATTGTTGGCCTCATCAGCCGCACAAGACGCCACTCTCCCAGCCCAACAACAACTAACTCAAAATCGACAAAGGAGCCTAGCAAGCCAGTTTCTAGTCCCCCAGAATGCCGCACGGTCCGTGCTGCGGTTGCGTCCGCTGACGTGGAGCGCAAAACTCACGCGCTACGCGCAGTGGTATGCGAACCAGAGGCGCAACGACTGTGCGCTGCAGCATTCGAACGGACCGTACGGCGAAAACATATTTTGGGGGAGTGGAACTGGGTGGAGCCCGGCCCAAGCGGTCGACGCTTGGGTGTCGGAGCGGCAATACTACAACTATTGGCGCAACTCTTGCGCCAATGGTGAAATGTGTGGACATTACACTCAAGTTGTTTGGAGCTCAACTAGGAAAGTTGGGTGCGCTGTGGTTACATGCAATGGTGGTAAGGGTCAGTTCATGACATGTAACTATGATCCTCCCGGAAACTACATCGGAGAAAGACCTTATTGAAAGTGAAAGCTACGTGTCAAGTGTGGCGGGGTGGAGACAAGTCAATAATGTCATAGTCCCATTATTATTGTTATAGCTGGCTCTGTGTGCCATGTGGGTTTTCATATGAGGCCTATGTCTCTTGCCTTAAATCATTTATGGCTCATCTGTATCTTTGTCTTTCTTCTCCTTGCTTAATATTATACTATATACTATATAATTTAACATGTAATGTTGTATATTTATTATAATTTATTGATTATTATTACTTGCTTTTTGGAAGTTCAATTCTTAAGACATGGGGAAGAAATCTAACTGGAATTAATAAGAATACAATGGGCACTTTTTAGTTTGGATAGGTGCAATAATGTGGGTAGACAAAAATTGGAATATGATGAAAGGGTACAGACTGTAACGAAATGACATGGAATATTGGAATTACATAATAGTAGACCATTCATAATTAAAGCACGTTTGCTTGGGTTGACTGACTTTCATGCCAGATTTATATCCCTCTGTTTTAGGAAGTGGATCTTAGTAAAAAAAAATTGGATAGTGTGCACTAATTATTTATTATTCTCTCTTATTTATTTTTAGTCCTACTTATAAAATTAAAGATGAGAAATCACACTAAATTCTGTCAAGTATTAAAAAAATTGAAAAAGATCAATTTTCCTCCGCTTTATTTTTCCTTTTTCTTTTTCTGAATCTCCTTAATTTTTTCACTTTTTATTTGTGATATAAATAGAAAAAGGTGTTTTGCAATTATGTTAAAGGATAATGTATCTAAGTTTGATGTGGAAAATACACACAGGATCATCGGATTTGTTATTTAAAATATAAATTTAAGAGTCAAATTTATGTATCTGAATCTTTTAAACTTATTAATGTACAAATTTAATTTTTATATTTGTATACTTTAATTTTTTAAAATTTTTAATATATAAATCTAATTCTTAAATTTGTGTACTTTACTCAAATGGGACATTCAAATTTCATTTTTTTTCTCATCTTAACAAATTTAATCGTCTAATTTATTCTATAATAATTTGAAAAAAATTAACTCCATACTAAAAAAAAATAAATCTTTCCAATAATTATATATTACACACCAATTCTCTTGGTATAAAAACAAAGTTAGCCTATTTTTCCCCCCTTTTTTTATCACTATATACTATCTCCTTTCTTAGTGGGGGTAGATTTTGTACTAACAAAAGGCTCTAATGCATTATGGGCTGAGTTAGTGTGGTTCTGTTCTGTTTGGTCATGATCCTTTTCGCACTGCTAACTTCAGTCTTGGCCCAAACTTCAATGATTGGTCATGATTGATAAGACACTTTTGACGAATAAATCTTAGTAGTTTCTGAGATTAGTGTGAATACTCAATGTTATCTTTTAGATTTTGATTTTTTTTTTGTAGTCTTCCAGATAGAGTTTCGAGCACTCATAGTGATCCCTGAACATATTTTTAGTGATGAGTCATCACCGAAACGCTGACATAGCGTTGTTTTGTCACGCTGGATAGTTCCAACGGCTAGCTGAGCTGGCTCATTTCCAATTTATATCCACATTGGTCCCTCCCACTATATTTAATCCTAAATCTCCAAATTTTCATAAAGTTTATCTCTTCTTCTTGTTCATCGTTCTCTTTTCATTCTTCTGTTTGGGACTCTTGCTCATGTCGATGATGGGTGGTGGTAGCATTGCAGGTGGATGCTCTGTTCGTTCCCCATCTAGTTGAAACCGGACGAGAAAGCCAAGCAAGAGCAGAAAATTGGGGATGCCAGAATGGTGCGGTTGTGGCTGCTAGCCGGTTCTCAGATAGTCTACTACTTACAACTGTAATTTTTCTAACTCACATTATAATTGGGACAACCATAAAATGATTTGTTTGGATTTAAATCTGTCCCAGACCATTTGAGAACCGGCCGGTAGCCACAGCTGCACCATTTTGGCACCCCCGATCTTCTGCTCTTACTTTGTGTTCTCGTCCGATTCTAGCTAGATGGAGAACGAAAGAGCTTCCACCTGCAGTGCTACCACCACCTATCATCGACATAAGCAAGAGTCCCAAACGGAAGAATGAGAAGAGAGCGATGAACAAGAAGAAGAGATAAACTTTATGAAAATTTGGGGATTTAGGGTTAAGTATAGTGGGAGAGATCAATGTGGATATAAATTGGAAATGAGCCAGCTCAGCTAGCCATTGGAGCCATCCAGCGTGGCAAAACGACGCCATGTCAGTGCTCTGGTGATGACTCATCACTAAAAATATGCCAAGAAACCACATTAAATATTCACGCAAATCTAAGATACTACTATAGAGATTTACTTCACTTTTAACCTCATAAACATAAAGTTATGCTTAAAAAAAAAAAAACAGCTATAAGCATATAATATAACTTAGTTATAATTATAATTATATATATTTTAAAATAATCAAAATAAAAATATTTTTATAAAAAATGTTCAATATTTAATTTTTAATATATATTTATTAAATAATTTAGTTAACATGTATTTTAAAGATATATATTAAAATTTTCGTTAAAAATTCTTTTATAATAATATATAAAATTTAAATTTTTTAAATATTTTTAATATGTATTCATTAAAAAAAATTACTAGTAATTTAATATGTGCCATTAAAATATATATCAGCTAAACTGAAACAAGAAAGATGAATATAACGCATTTATTACTAGGAGACATTAGTGAATTTTAAACAATTATAATTGATTAATCCACGAGGTGGTTGGTTGTATTTTGTTTTCAAATTTAATTTCTAACTAGATTGAATCAGAGTAGGCAGATGTTTGCAGAGCCTTCAGATCAGAGTATGGACATACTCAACTACTGCAACTGAATTAAGATGATCTTGAATGGGCAACGCATAGAAACTACAGTTGTAAAATACTAAAATAGTTATTTTGACTCAAGACCAAAAATAAAAAAAAAAAGTGTTATTTTGCCAGTGTAGTAAGTCTACTAGTAGAGTAGATATAATGTCAGTAACAACTTTTGACCCTTGCTTACACCCAAAAGTAAGTTCACATTGGCCTCTCTCTCGGACTAATTAGTTATCGATTGGATTTAACATTTGAAAAACCTATGAACCACTAATATTGAAACTACTACCATTATAAATAGGAAAATATTCCGATAAAGATATTTAAATTTTTTTTTAAAGATGTTGTTATTAATTAAAATTTAATATACATAATTAATTACACTATATTATTTTTATCAAAATTAGATCAGACAAATTGATTTGGTCAAAAAATCGATAAACTAAATTTTAAATTGATTTAAATTAATATTTTTTATAGAAAATGATTACAACCACCTTATCATATAAATTTATTATATATTTTTTTAATTTTAAAAATCTTAAATTCTAATCCTATAACGACACAAAGAAAAGAAAATGATTAGAATTTATGGTTCTTAAAATATATATATAAAAGAATATTTTATTTATTTTTTATAATAAAATATTATAATTATTTTTTATAAAAAAATATTAATTTAGACCGGTTCAAGGTATAATTTATCAATTTTTTAGCCAAATCAATTTATCTGATTTAATTTTGATAAAAATAATATAGTTTAATTAATTATATGTATTGAATTTTAATTATTTAAAAACATCTTTAAAAAAAGACGTTTTAAGCGTCTTTATCTAAGTGGCTTCCTTATAAATAATTAAAGAGAGAAGAAGGTTAAATAAATTATTGAGAATTTATATTTTTGATAAATTTTAAAAAAAAATTAATAAAATTTTATAAATAATAAATATAGATAAAATAGTTTAAATTAAGATTTTTTATCTTAATTATAAAAATTAATTTAAAGATAATATATCTGTATTTATTATTTTAAAAAATTTTATTAATATTTTTTAAAAATTAATTTGTTCAAAATACACATTTTTAAAAATTTATTTGTCATTTTATAGTCTTTACTCGATTAAAGATTAATGAGTATCTCCGGAAGATAAAGTTTTAAGTACTTTGAGGAATAAAGCGGTGGAATTAAAAAAGAAAAAAGTTCTTAATGGACTGATCTTAGGATTATGATCAATAATGAATGAGTTTTGAGCAGGTTAACCTAACATAAAAAAAAGCAGTTAAAACTGAAAAGTAGGGCAATGCAAGCCAACTAAGCTGGCAATTTAATAGTTTATTAATTACTTTATTTCAAGCTTGACTTAAACAACTCGTAACGACATGCAACTGATCCCCAACAACTAACGATACCCCTTCACTTACCACTTAACATAATTCTCCCATCTCAAACACTAATAAATAAATGATTAAGGAAAAACCAATTCCACCACCTACTTTATGGTTTATACAGTTCATTAATTTCATATATTATCTATTCACGCTAACATGCATAATAACCACTGCATAGTACACACACACATATGGGTAATGCTAGCGAGAAAAAAAAAAAAAACAGTCAAAACTTGTCTTATTTAGAATTTATTAATTGTCGCAACAATTAATAAATGCTAAATAAGACAAGTTATGACTGTTTTTGGCTAATTTTTTTTTTGTTATCAAACATTTCCGCACAAATATATACTATAGTATACCATATATTTGATATAATTTAATAAGGACGTTCTCCAACATAATTTCCCACAGGATCATAGTTACAAGTCATGAAAACATCACCAGAATCGCACACAACTCTAGCACAACCAATTTTTCTGGTGGTCTTCCACACAATCTGAGTGTAATGGCCACACATCTGTCCTTCTTCACAAGAATTGGTTGCATAAGTGTAGTACTTCTCTTCATCAGCCCAAGCTTTGACTGCATCGGTTGGGGTCCAATCAGAGCCACTTCCCCAGAATATGTTCTCTCCAAGCTTGAAATCGTTCTCCGGGAATGAGTGTTCAAGCTTGCAATCTTGTTTCCTCTGGCTGCCCCACCACCTTGCATATTGCTCAAGCTGGAAGTCCCACATCAGTGGCAGTTCCCATTTCGTTGCTCGGACCAGGTTGTGCCTGAACAAGAACTCTAGTGACTCTGCTATGCACCCCCAGCATAGTTGCTTTGATACCCTGTATATGGTTTCGTTGCTTGGTCTTGTTTTCTTCTGGCTTAGTTGATGATTGAGTCGAGAAACTAATGAAGAAGAAGGAGATGGTTGTTGTTTTTGTTGGATAGTGGGTGATGAGAGAGTTTTTGTAGTGAAGGTGGCAAGGAGGAACAAGAGTGTTAGGAGAAGCAAATGGGGTTTCATTTTCATATTGGATTACTTTGTGTTAATTTTAGTATGTTTGGCACCAAAATTTGAGCTATGTACCTTGCTTTATATATGGAGTTAATGGCTAATCAATTAAGTGTTGAGAGTGTCTTAATTAGTATAAAAATACTTAGACATTAGAAATAATGAAAATGAATGTGTGGTTGGAATCTAAGCTGGGTTGTTGTGTAAGGGAATCAGCAATAATGAAGTCATGTGATTAGTGAGTGATTAGTATTCTAATATTAAAATAAAAAGGCATTTTCAGCTTTAGATGTGGCACATTATTGTGGTTTGTGGAGTAGGAAAATTTTGGCATATTAGCAGAGACTATAGTATTACCATCCCTTGTAGGGGTGTAAGTTACTGAACCAGACTTAAATTACCGTAAAACCGAATTGAAAATTACAACAATCAATTTAAAAACAGAAAAAATCGATTTTTTGGTTTTTTTGACAAAATCGATCGGTTCGGTTCGGTTTTTGGTTGGCTCGATAGAAATCGAACCGAACCAAACCGAACCGAAGATATACATACATTTTAATATTTTAATCATTTTAACTTTTAACCTAACAACAAAAATTTTCAACCCCTAACCATTTTAATGTTTTACTCTTATTATTTCAGTTTATTGACTATTTTAAACCTCTAATTATTGTGATTCATATTCTTCTCATTAGAAATTAAAAACCGAAAAAACCGACCGAACCAAACCACTGTTGGTTCGGTTCGATTTGGTTCAATTGTTGTAAAAGCAGCAAACCGATCGAACGATTGTGTGTATGTAGAAATCGAACATATCGATTCGGTTGGTTTTTAGTCCAAAACCGAACCAAACCGAACCGATAACACCCCTAATCCCTTGTGAACAGTGGTGGAGCTTAGTTCAGACAAGGGGTGGCCATGGCCCCTCCAAACTTTTTATAAAAAATTTAGTAGTACTTTTTCAAAAGATAAAAAATAGTTCAATTGACTTAAATACTTTACTATGACTTAAAGTATCTAATAAGTTCAATAAACAACACTCTCTCTATCTTTAGGTTCAAATATAAAAAATTAGATATCTTTTATTTATTTAATTTAATATTATTTTATATTTTACTATTTATTTAATTTAATTTTTTATATAATAAAAAATAATAGAATATTCAATAAGTATTAATATTATTGTATTTGTATAAATTGATAAAAAAAATTCAATAAATATTATAAATTTTAATATTTGTCCTTTTAACTTCTTCTTTATATATTTTACAGGATATATATTCAAATTTTTATATAAAATAATAATGAAAAATCAAAGAATTGATACATTTTTGAAGAGGAAGGCTAATATTTAAGAAGGAGAACATATAACTTTTACAATATCAACACATGTAGATAATTCTTCTACTTTAATGAATCACGAAAAAAGTGAGATACAACCTTCAAAAGTTCAAAAAGTTATATCTGATGACTTTAACTTTAATTTTTTGGAACGAGATGTTGAAAAAGGGATTTAAATTTGGCAGTATCACCCAAACCAGAGAGATGAGATTAGACGAGCTTATCTTAAATGAGGTCTATATAAAAAAATATTTTGACAATTATTTTTTATTTGGCCCCCCAAAATTTTGTTTCAAGTTCCGCCACTGCTTGTGAAGGAATAAGGATGATTGAATAATATTGAATGGTTGGTTAATGGTTGATAGTTCACCCGTGAGTAATGGATCTCTGTTGTGCTCGTGAGTTTTCCCTTGTCTATACTGGGACATGAGTGCCCACCATGGGAGGTTCTAGAACTATGAAATCTACACATGTCACAACAACCAAGTGTGGTATCTGTTGTTCACATGCATGCTTACATTACTGTAATAACGAGGTAACAACTACCAATGTTGAAGTAAATAAATAATGATGTGAAGATTGGTACTTAATGTTCTGCTCTTGTCTTTTGCTACTTGGAACTTTGTTTAATGGCAAGAACATTGTTTGAAAAACATGCTTAATATTTATGTGAATATGACATTTCCACATTCACATAATCACAGTTACATATTCTTTTGGACTTTGATATAATCTTTGATTGCCAAACCCTTTAGCCTGGCAGACTTATTCTATAACTTCATTGAATGAATAAAGTCAATCTTAAAGCAGATTTATATCCTCTAACCCTTCATTGCTGAAATAGATAATTGAAAGTTATCATAAATGCGTTGAATCAGCAACATCCTTAGATTCTTCTTGCTCCTGTGATGATGTCAAACCAGATTTTTGTTCCAGCAGACTTGATAGACTTTCACAGAACTGATAAGTGATAACCAAAATCAAAATCAGTAACCTAATTGATGAAATCAACTTTCATATTCATCTTATAGTAATATTTTTCTTACTTTGGTATATGTTCTTAGATCTCCTGCAGATCTTGATATCTCTACAACACAATGAGTTGGAGCAACTTCAATCAACTGGGCTGATAGGTCAAAGTATGATCTAGAACATCTATTCATCATCTGTTTCGGGTGTAATTTTATCTGATATATTAAGATTGAAATTAATTCCATATGGTGTACCAAACTCTAGAAAAAAAAAGTACATATTTACATACACACATTTAATTAATAATCAAATTATACCTTAAAGTTGTTTATTTTCTCTACTGACAACCTCATATCTGTTGCAGCAGCTTCAATTTTTTCCGTTGTTTCATTGATTGTGTGTTTGGATCCAAACCTTGTCTTCTGCTTCTTGTGATCCTAAAATTAAACTGGAAAAGATTAGCATCTGTAATAATTGAATGTAACATAGAGATAGTAAGTTAATCCTCTTTTAGATTTGTAGACATGCCTGTTCTTCTTCAAAAAGGCCAGAAAGATCAAGGTCCTGTGACATGGCTATTAGTTGAAATGCATTAATAAAACTTGAGGACTTTGGTATCTTTGATTCTCTGATTTTCTCCTACAGGCACAGGTTGTTATCATTAATAAGAGTGAGTTTATCTATGTTAATTTCTTTTGAAGTTGCTGTTTTTTAAGGAATTATTACCTCAACTGAATCAAATGCAACATTACAATCATCCAGCTTAATGTTCTTATCACATTCAGATACACAAGCAGGTTCATAATCTGTTTGAAACCACTCATCTTCAATAATATCTGGAATAGTTATCCTCTGGATGAAACAAGAGAGGAAGTGGAAGAATTATTATCCATTAATTAATTACACTTAATTAATAAGCATAACAACACATAGTGTAAAGTCTTTGAAGAATTTCCACCTTTCCAGGACGTGGTACAAATATTTTGGCAATTAGTTTCTTTTGACTTTGAGTAAACCATGGTGGACATTTGTATGCTGCTCTGCATATCTTTTTTACAAATCACATATTAGGTGTACTCTTTATCATAATTATGATATGGTATAGATTTATTGCACTTTTGAGTATACCTTCTCATATAAGTTCATCAAATTGTGATCATCAAATGGTAAGAAGCCTGCAAGTAATTCAAAAAGAATCACCCCACATGACCAAACATCAGCAGAAGCTCCATCATATCCCTTGCTCAGTATCAACTACAACATCACAAGTAAAAAGGGTCATAGAATCAAATATTTAATAGTACTAAATTCTATGTTGAAGATGTAGCTTTAAATATTTTACATTTATACCTCAGGTGCCACATAACATGGGGAGCCACACCGTGTGTTTAAGACATCATTAGGCTGTTAATGTAAACAAAATTTGACTATCAATCATAATCACTTATAATTGAACTGAAGTTATGATTTTAAGACCTTTTTTTTTTTACCTTTTGGAGTGCACTTAATCCAAAGTCAGACACTTTGAGGTTTCCTTTGCTGTCAAGCAACAGGTTTTCTGGCTGTCGGCACACCGAGATTCAAGATATTTAGATCTCAGACATCTTTAAGTTCACTTGGTAATCATTTCGGTATAAAAATACAAAGAAACTATGAGATATAAATTTGTTTGGAGAATGAAATAAATATAGAAATAAACAAAAATGTGTTTGTTTTAGAACAAAATCCAATTCTTTTCGTCCAAAAACTGGGACAGTAAAGACACTAACAGAGATATAACATTTCTGTTTTGTTTCTGTCCCAAGTTTCTATGAAAATATTTTATCTATCCTAAGATTGTTACCAATAACAGCCTTATGTACAGACATTATTAGACAAAGCTAAGGATACCTTGAGATCTCTGTGATAGACTCCTTTGTTATGGCAATAGTCCATGGCATCAATAAGCTGCTGGAATAGTTTCCTTGCCACATGTTCATTCAGCTTCTTCTCATAGGACTGCACAACAACAATGATCAGAATTGAAGTGTTATAAAGTAAGAATAAGTAAATATAGATTATAGTTCAATATGGAGAGGTTGTTGATTCTCACCATCTTGTCTAGTACTTGTCCTCCTGAGACATATTCCATCACAATGTATATTTTTGTTTTTGTCCCAATCACCTGTTTTATCAACAAGTTCATTTCAAAACACAAACAAATATTGAGAACACAGTCTATGCATCATTAAGCTTCAAAGTAATGATTCTGATTCAAGTACGAAGTTAATTAGTACCTCGAAAATTCTGACAATATTGGGATGATGCAGAAGTTTCATTGTACTAATCTCTCTTTTGACCTGGAACATGTCACATACATCACATGTATTGATTAATAAAGTATAAAAGAAGAGAAAAATGATAAGTTGTACTTGCTGAAAAAGATAAAGAATATAAAGGATGATGAATGTGAATGTTTGCCTGGTTCTTAAGATTGTTTTCCATGACCATATGCTTATCAATGACTTTGATTGCAACTTTCTCTCCATTGTCTTCATTAACAGCAAGCTTAACCTTAGAGAATGTTCCTTCTCCAATTGTCCTTCCAAGCCTATACTTACCAATATGTTTCTCAAACCCCATTATTCTTCCTCATACAAAGTTATGCAATTCCTCACTATGATGATCTCTGCAGTAGTTGTATGCTATGACATTTTTTTCTCTTTGACTCTGAATTCAATTGGGGAGGTGATTGAGTCCAATTTATTTTGGATGGTTTTTTCTTTCCTATGCTAACATCCATTTTGGTGGGTCTTGTCAAATTTCTCAATGTGACCCTATAAAACGACGCTTTTTAATTTAGATATGGAAGGGGAAATGGTGTAGGACGCAAATATAGAGTGTATAGGTGCTTTATGCAACTGTGGTGTTAGGAGCAAAAATCGGACCGTTCGATTTTTGAGTACACAAATCGGAGGGTCCGATTATCTTCACCAAAATTTAAATTTCCTCTTTCACATTAATCAGACTGTCCAATTAGTAAACTTAATTTTTTTTATAAAGAAATTGGATGGTCTGATTTCTTCATATCTGTTTCAGAAAAAGTTGTTCTCACATCCATGTCTAGCACCCACATCTTCCACAATAATGTACAACACACACATACTTCTCATATCCAAAAAAATTAGCCATAAAAAGATGAAGATTTAAAATTAAAATATAATTATAGCATCTTTTGAGAGGTCATGAAAGAGTCAAAATTTATGAGTGGTGCTCTTTCACAGAAGGAAAGGTAGTTAGCTTGATGTAGCTGGTTGGCTAGTGGTTAAGACTAAGGAACGTGTATAGCTTTTGAAGGGAAGCTAGCATTTGCAAAATTAATTAGAAAAAAAGTCTTATTCAAAACACAAAAATATTCTGTACATATATACTTACCATTTGATTAGTTAATAAATAAATTTTAAGAAATATATTTATAAATTTGAGCATGTCTACGTTATGTTTTCATATATTATATTTCTTTTATCCCCAACAATATCTCAAATGTGTTTCACATGGAAAACTTAGACACTATTAATAATGAAATTATTGTGGGTTTGATGTGATCGGTATCCGTTTTCTTTCACTGTTGGAATGATTATATGATTCGTATATTGCCAAAGATGAAATAAACAAAGACATGGGGTATTGGTGTTGTGTGTTTAATTCTGATTCAGGCATGTAATAGGCAATAAGCCATGGTATATATTAAAACTTTTTTCTTCCTTATACAAAAATGTATAGATTTATTTTGGTGTTAAATTTAAAGTATGTATCTTTTATAGACATATTTGATGTTAAGTGTAAAACTGTACTATTAGGTCAACTACTCGAGTTTGAGGTATTATTACATACTAATAAGTAGCGATGGTAGCTTGAAACACAACGTTGAAACCATGACTTAGAAGAAAAACAATTTGCATGTGCGTGCCATGCATGATGAACTTTTTAAGATATTGCTTCGTTCGCAGGGTGATAAACTTACAAGAGAAAGTCTAGCGGCAGTAATTTTTGTGTTTTATAGCTAGCACATAATTATCAAAAGAAAAGTGAGTGATCTCTTACCATTAAATATAATCTCACACTATTAAAAATACTATTAATAGCCAATTGATGGTTACAAAATATAAAAATTGCTGACCTCTAAAACTCCTCTTTAACATTTTGTACACAGCACTCCAACAAACACACGGAAGTAGATTTTCTCAAATTTTTTTAATTATTTGATAAAATATGATATCTCACTATTTAATATCTTTTGGTAGGTTTTTTTTTGTCCCACTTAAAGAGTGTAAGGTATAAGAGATTATACTTTATCAAATAATTGAGTAAAAAAGAAATTGAGAAAATTTATTTCCTCCTACACATGTTTTCCGTGTCTTAATAATACGTTTAGACTTTGAACACATTTAAATACCATCACGTGTTAATTGTGTCTAACCTTATTTTTATTCTATATTTTTAAAATAAATTTAAAAATAATATATATTATCATTTATTAACGTAAAAAAATATTTTATATTATATATATATATATATATATATCTTATAAAAAATTAAAATTTACATATCTGTATTTCGTGTTGTGTAGTGTCATGTCGTATTCTGTATCGTATCGAAGCTTACAATACTTTCTAAATCACCCTAGCTATATAGATGAGCACTACTCCTAGTAAGTCCTAACTAACATCGTCCAATTGGATATGCCTTCAGCCCTTCACTACTTCACTTGATAATTCGTATCTATTGCTTTCTTTTCTCTTTACATTTGAGTTAATTTCTTATTGGCTCTTAACGTTTTCCTATTTTTAAAACATCATTAACCAAATTAAAGTAGATATATTGTTATAACATAATTGCTTTTATTAGTCGCTTTCCATGAGCGTCTTGCAAATGTAATGTTCTAAAATTTTGCATCCACTAATAATTAACTTAATAAACTTTCTCAACTTCTTCTAATAGCCACATATTTAAGCCCTTGAATAATTGGATCGGATTTTGTTGACAGGTTCGCTTGGTGGTGACTTCTCAGGCATCCTGCTAAGTCGGGGCACTCTTTCTAATCTTTCTTTTTCGTTTAATTAGCACCGGTTGACTCAGGAAGATAATTAAAGCCTTAAAGGTATCCATTTCCATGACTGAATTCAGAATCCTTCGTAAGTAATAAATTACAAAAATTTCCATTTAAAAGAAAAATTAAAAAAAAAAAATCTTTTACACATTAGAAACTTTCATCACTTTAAAGAAGAAAAAGAAGATTTGGCAGTAATCAAAATTCTGAAAAATAAACTGATCATTGAATTGTTTTAGTTATTATTTTATTGATTTAGAGATTTACCTAGTTTAACAACGATTTAATTGAATTATAATAAAATAATATATAAATTATAAATAAATACAAAAAATATAAATATATATTAATATAAATTTAAGAATTATATAAATTAAAAATATAAAACTAACTAAAATTTCATAATCTTACGTAAGTATAACATAAGAGTTAAATAAAAAAATATTAAGATTTATATATGAATAAAATTTATGATATTATATATTTTATATTATAGAAATAATTACATAAAAAATTTATTAATTTAATTGTTTACTAATTTGTAAAATTTTCTTTCTTATTTGTAAAACAAGTGTATTTTATATTTTAAATTTTTAATATATATTTAGTTTAGGAAAAGTATATGGAGCAATGGAATATTTGTAACAATAGAGGTGTAGGGAGTATTAGAGATATAACCATCAGCGTAAGCTTATGGGATGAGTGGTATCATGACATGGTACCAGAGCTCTAGATCTGAAAGGTCAAGAGTTTGATCCTTGGTGTATTATCCCTAGTACTCGGATGGTTATTCTGGATATTATGGGTGATATTTATTTGGTAACTCATATATCCCATTGTACACATTGTACAAATATTCCATTGGCTCCCTAGCAGGACTATGAGGAACCAATGTAATATTTGTACAATGTGTACAATGGAATATTAGAGATATAACTATTAGTGTTACATTTTTCCATCAGTTGAAGCTTTTAAGACGAGTGGTATCATGACATGGTATTAGAGCTGTAACTCATAGTACATATTGTACAAATAAACCATTGTCTCCGTAGCGGGACTCATATGTGTTATACTATTTTGGTGCTTTCTGTTGCTATTTTTTCTTTTCCGATATTCCAGGCAATTCAAATCGATTAAAATGCAAAAAAGACTTTGTTCCATGATATAATCCCACCTGAGATTGTTACACCCCTGGCCACATATACTTGAGATTACTATCAAAGAATCTGATCCAACACGTGTAATGTCAATCACTTGATATTATTATTATTATTATTATGAGTGTCACTCTATTCTGGCTTCTTTAATTTGTTTGTTTATTTTGGAATCGCTGAGCAAGTTTTACCTGTAATGTCAATCTTCTACACTCTTCGATCATAGCATTCATTCACTGTTTCTTATTATTATATATATGTTAAATCATGATTAGTTACGTTGTTCATGATAATTTAGCATTGTAGGTATGTATGGTACGGTCTAAAATTTAATGACATTTATTTGGTTGATCGTCGTAACCCTAATCTGTAACAATTCATTTATTTGCTTAGCTTTAAAATCCATGAAGATGAAGGCTTTGAAAATATTGTTGCTGCTTGTTTGTTTGAAAGCCTTTTGTTATGCAGTGGTATGGATGTAGTTCCTCCATTTATATATTTTCTTATTTATTTATCATGAAATTAATATTAATATTGACATGGATATATACGTGATTGATGAGAATGCAAGCAGCAAGCTAGTAAAACCTGTGATTCAGATGGATGGGAAGGGGAGTTTTTCACTGGCATTCCCAAAATTAAATATGAGGTATTCTCTTCTTTTTTTTTTTAGTATATATAATTTGACGTGTTCTAGTTGCTTATGATTATATTAAATTTTCATCAGGGGCGTTCTAGTAAGAATCCACTTGCATTTAAATGGTATAATGCAGAGGAGGAAGTCCTTGGGAAGAAAATGAAGGTTGGTTTTCATTTATATTATAAAGTTGTTGTAAATAATTAGTATTCATTATTATCATATGTTGTATTCTATTATAACTGCAGGACTGGTTTAGATTTAGTGTTGCATTTTGGCATACATTTCGAGGAACAGGAGGTGATCCATTTGGTGCACCAACCAAAAATTGGCCTTGGGAAGATGGCACCAATTCATTAAAAATGGCCAAAAGAAGAAGTATGTTTGATAATACCATTCATCTTATTATGGTATCTATATGTTTGTGTCATGTGTAATAATTTCTCTTACTTAATATACACAGTGAGAGCAAACTTTGAGTTCATAGACAAACTTGGGGTTGATTTTTGGTGCTTCCATGACAGGGATATAGCCCCTGATGGACAAACTTTAGAGGTGATCACTCAATCTTTTAAATTTGTTATTGATTAATAGTTCTCTGCTTCTGATTAATATTGTACTTGTTGAGTTTGTTATAGGAAGCTAATGAAAACTTGGATGAAGTGGTGGCTCTTGCTAAAGACCTTCAATCTAAGGTAATTTCACATGAAGCATCCTTTTCTTTTAGCTTATGTCATATATTAAGTATGGATTCATTTCATAATTTTTTGTTTTCTATTTTATTTAATCATGTAGAGCAACAAGAAAGTTTTATGGGGAACGGCTCAATTATTCATGCATTCTCGCTATATGCATGGTGGTGCTACTAGGTATATATCTTATATATATGGTCTTTAGTTTATTCCAATTATATATGCTGAGTTGATGGCTAACAAATTGAGTTGTTTTCATAGTTCTGAATTACAAGTGTATGCATATGCTGCTGCTCAAGTGAAGAAAGCCATGGAGGTACATTTGTGTGTATGAACTGAATATAGCAGTAGTAGAAGAAAAATCCATTTAGCTGATATAATTTGCAGGTGACACATTATTTGGGAGGAGAAAATTATGTTTTCTGGGGTGGTCGTGAAGGTTACCAGTCTCTTTTGAACACAGATATGGAACGAGAGCTTAATCATTTAGTAAGTGAAGCATTCTACACTAAGCAATCCGAATAGTTCTACTAATAATTCTACTAATAACTTGTAATAAATACTGCTTGTTTTCTTCCTTTTAATACAGGGTACATTTCTTCATGCTGCTGTTAGACACAAAAAAAAGATTGGATTTAATGGTAACATTCTCTACAGTCACAAACTATGAAATAGTATACCATACTACAACTACTCTAACTAACTAGTCAAATGGTTCTTTGATTATGTGATTTAAGGGACACTATTGATTGAACCCAAGCCACAAGAACCTACTAAACACCAGTAAGCTTTTTAGTTTCCTATTCTATCACTAATTTTATGCATCCTATTATGTTTCAAACTTATATATATATACCTGCAGGTATGATTGGGATGCAGCAACCACAGCTAATTTCTTACGAAAATATGGACTTACTGGTAATATTTTTTTTTCTATAGTCACCCAAATATCACTCATTAACAGCCATAATAGGATAGACTCTGGTATTATATAAAATTTTAAACCAACATTCATTGTATACTAATCTGATAGTGCATAGATACATTTAAATATAACTTATAATTTTACTTCAAAACATATTAGATTTACTTTTTCAGTTGTTTCTCTGATTTCTTTGACTGAACTTCTCTCTGCAGAGGAATTCAAACTCAACATAGAGTGCAACCATGCCACACTTTCTGGCCACAGGTGAATCTATGGTCCTTGATCCATTTTTCTTTTCTCAAAATTTTGTAGTTATGCATGAAACGGGTCTTAACTTGTTCTTCATGATGCAGTTGTCATCATGAGATTGAAACTGCAAGGATCAATGGGATGCTGGGTAATATTGATGCAAACACTGGCGACCCTCAAGTTGGTACGAATAACTAAGCAATCCTGTTAATTCTTCTACAAATTTCTGTAAATTTAACAAGACTTTCATGTTAACAAGTCACAAGTTAGTAACATGAAGTTGTTCTCATTTCTGCAGGTTGGGACACAGATCAATTTCTCATTGATATTCCAGAGGCAACCATGATTATGCTCAGCGTCATCAAAAACGTATGAGCATGAAATACAAAGATACAAAGACACCATTTACTAAGCATGCATTGTCACTTAACAGGGTTCATATTGTCTTTTCCAGGGAGGAATTGCACCAGGTGGATTCAACTTCGATGCTAAATTGTAAGTCCTGCACTATCTTTATGTTCTTATTGTTTTCCTTAAGAGAAAGTTTAGGCCCAACACTTTTATTAAAATTTGACCAGAACTTAACTAACAAAAGAAAAGTGAGTAATTTTATACCATTAGATATAATCTCACATCTAATGATAAATAATTGATGGCTATAAATCACAAAATTTATTGACTCATAACACTCCTCTTTACTTAATTAGCACGCATTTTGATACTTATGGTTCCAATTTAGGCGGAGAGAAAGCATAGATGTTGAAGACTTGTTCATAGCTCACATTGTTGGAATGGACACAATGGCTCGTGGCCTCAAGAATGCTGCTAAGTTAATTGAGGTATTGATAAATATTTTTATAATTTAGATCTAGAGACTCCATGTCAAAGCTTCATTCATAAATCATACTAATTTTTTCTTTTTAATTCCCATTATATTATACTGGACCAAAGGATGGTTCCCTTGCTGAGCTTGTTAGAAAGCGATACCAGAGTTTTGACACTAACCTGGGTGCTCAGATAGAGGTACATTTTTCTTTAAAAAAAAATCTTCCTCTCTTTTTAATGCTTCTTTTTTTTTTTTTTGGGGTTAATTGTTTGATTGGGAATTGTGCTGCCTTAGAATGGTGAAGCTGACTTTGAATTACTTGAGAAGAAAGTCAAAGAAATGGATGAGCCTAAAGTAGCTTCTGCCAAACAGGTAATTCACTAATTTATGCTTGTTTAATAAATTGTTCCATACTTGGTAACTTTTTTTAATTCTGTCACGTTATATTCTAATCATCGACTTACTTTGTGCCGCTATATATGTTGCAGGAGCTAGCGGAGCTTATCTTCCAATCTGCCATGTAGAAATAGCATCTGCCATGTAGAAATAGCATCTGCCATTTTTATTGTGTGGCTGCTGTTTTGCTTAGTAGTTTAGAATTACAATTGGCTCGCAAATGCAAATAAATTCATAATATGTTACAACTGCTTTCTTTTCATGTGATTTTTCTCATGTTAACTTGGAGTTAATGTAGCATGTTTCAGTCTGTTCACAAGAGGATAATGAAGTATTTATTTCTTAGTTTCATTTCAACTCTGAATTTTATCATTTATTTATTCAACACTAATCTTACAACCAAAAGGAAAGTATTTGAATAATTACATCATAGAGAAATAGATATTTCTAAGAAAACTTTATTAGTCAGGTGAAATCGTTCCATAGTTTATGATTTCAAAATTTTTTGTCAATGTTTTGACTTTTGAAGCACATGGTTAGATCGTCTCTCTCACCGTGTATTCCATTTTTGGACCCACTAGTCCACTACTTGCTACATGTGGATGCATAGTCAAAAGTAAAAATAGGACAATATCATATATATGAAATCAAATCAGAGATATCCATTAAAAGAGTCAGAGAAAGTATTAGGAGTCATACATTACAGATATTCACGTTATGAGTAATGTTTATCAGATAACTTCTAACCTAAATTGAACAGTGTTCTTTCAAATTATCTTCTTACAAATCATCAAATGAGTCAGAGAAAGTATTAGGAGTCATACATCACAGATATCCACGTTATGAGTAATGTTCATCAGATAACTTTTAACAGTGTTTTTTCAAATCATCTTCTTACAAATCATCAAATGAGTCAGAGAAAGTATTAGGAGTCATACATCACAGATATCCGCGTAATGTTCATCAGATAACTTCTAACCTAAATTGAACAGTGTTCTTTCAAATCATCTTCTTACAAATCATCAAATCAAATGTATTGTTTCTTCATCGCCTTGCGCTGAAGTCGACGTTCTTGTTGTGCCAGTTGAAAGTGTTAGGATTTGGTTGAATTAGTCCCACATTACTTAGGATAGCAAATGGAGTGGGTGGCCTAGGCTATAAATATGAGGCTAAGTTCTCCATTTGTTTTTGCACCAGTCAGAAACACTTTAAGCTTGTATCTGATTTTTCTTTTCCTCTGTACTCTTTGATTAGAGAGTGTTGTGAGGTGTAGTTAAATATTTGCTTTGAGAGTGTGGGTGTACTGGGGTGCCGGTGTTAGAGAGAAAGAAGTCTATGTGTTGTAACAATTTTCACATAGTGATATTCTCTGGTTGTCATTTGACAACGGTTGTGGTTTTTTCTGCGGTAATTGGAGTTTCCACGTTAAATTCTTGTGTTGTGATTGTGTCTATTTTATTTCTCTGTCAAAGGTGTTTTCTCAAGGGGGAATGGTGTCTTATTCCCAACAAGTGGTATCAGAGCTTCGGTTCGGTGGGATTTATTCTTAGTATGCTCTGTGGTTGCAGCCTAGTCTGACCTTCCACATCAGAAAAGAATTTTGTCCTGTGGTTTGAGGTTGATCTTTGGTTGCTGTTGTTGTTGCTGGAAGGCAGTGTGACACTGTGAGAGTGCAGTTTGAAAAGGTTCTAGCTAAGGAAAGACCTGGTATTTAAGTGTGTCCATTGTGATCCACCCCTCTTTCCTGGGGACCCTTCCTAGTGCACGGTCTACAGTTGAGTTATACTATTCCAGTATACGGTTACAACAATGTCAGGATATTCAAGTGCTGTGAAGCTTGAAATAGAGAAATTTGATGGAAGAATCAATTTTGGCTTGTGGCAAATACAAGTCAAGGATGTGTTGATACAATCAGGTTCGCACAAGGCGTAGAAGATAAGAAGTATCCTCATGGTATTGCCGCACTGCCATGGATAAGGATAAGTTGTGGCAATCGGGTCCACAATTGCACACGGGCATTGGTTGGCGTTGAGATGCAAGGTGTGTGGCGGAGTTATGTCGATAGCTGAAGAACTTCCAGGAAAAGCCAATTTGGAAGTTGCACCATGAATTTTCAGCAAGGTTTCGATCTGTACCAAGGCGAAATGTTTGGAGTGGTCTAATTCGAAGTGAGTATACTTTCATGGGGAAGTATGATAGTTCTCTAAACTATGATTGTCGGTATAGACAATGGCAGCAAAGAATTGTCGGTGTTGACTATAGAAGCTGAAGATGTGTGACTATTATTGGGAATAGCTAGCTAGCTAATACAAGTGTGTTTTGTTAATGGTATTTTCGTCTCTGTTTATAGATGGAAGGTCCTCCCATGACATTTGTGTTTCACCATGATGGATTGTTTAAAAAGTCTGTTGATGGAGACATGATATATGAACCTGACAATACGGAAGTCTTGATGGGTGTTGATGGAGACACACTTGATGTGTTCTTTGTAAGCGGCTACTAGATGCATGTATTGTGGTGAGATTGGCCACAACAAAAGAGGATGTACAAAAAAGAAGGTTGTGGATGCTAAGGAACATGCCAGGCAGATGCAGCTGCAACTGGCAGTTGTTGCTCCTGTTGCAAATGGTGCTGACCCTGAAGTCAATGCTATCCCTGTTGAACATGATAATGCTCCAGAAGCAATAGCACCATTGTCTGCACTTCCATCACCCATCTAACCTCTTACAGAGATTGACATAAGCCAATCTGAAAGCATTCCATTAACTCAAGATACACAACATGTTGTATAATCACTACTCAATTGTAAAAAATATCACTTTTATTTTATCAGCTAACAAGTGCATTTGGTATTGGCTTATGTAGGATCAAATGGTAGCTAGGCCACCTAAATTACAGGTGATTAAAGGGAAAGCAAGAGCCAGATCCTCCCCTAAACCCACTGTAGCTGCACCAGTGGCTATCTCTGTTGAGACTATCAAATGGACAAGTTCTGCAACTGCTAAGAAGCTAGCCAACTTTATGACTTTTGTGCCTACTCTAGGCTTCAAGCACCCAAGAAAGAATGATAAAACACTTTGATTAGAAAGCAATGTGTTCTGCTTGACTTTTCTTTTGTATGGGGCTGCTTTAGGTTTTTTGTATAGAGCAAATGAAGTACCATATTAAATATTGTGGTTATCTGTAATCTGAAAGTTACATGTGCCCTTCTCTTTTGGTGTAGTCTTCTTTTTAGAATTGGATACCTTATGAATTTGCTGTGGTACTTATCCTTAAGACAATGTGACAATTAGCCTTTAATGGTAATACAATGTTATGACTACTTACTTTGATTACTTAGTCTGTTTATGACTTAATCTTATAACAATGGTGACAGTGATTAATTTGCAATATTTCACAATGCTAGAAATGGAGAGTTTGAACTTAATCTTAAACAACACTACTCAAACATCTATTCTCATTCAAGTCATCCAACTCAATATACCATTACATTTTAATAGAATTGTGTTTACTTAGAAGTACATATTAAACAACAAATGATCACATTAATTACAACTAATAATCCTTCTTTGTACCACTTTCAACCACTCCTTAATAGTCATCATCATCAACCCACTTAAAGTAATTGTAGTGACTGTCCTTCTACAAATTGAAAAATCAGAAAAGAAAACAAATGAAAAACACCCAATATCACAGAACAAGAAGAAAAACCTTTAACTTGTTCAACACCACTCACCTGGTACTTTGGACATGCATGGAATAATCTATCTGGGTTTTTTGCTGTCCCAAATTTGTTATTACAGCCTTCAACCCGCAAAAACATGATTCCTCATGAGTCTTCCTCCTCATTCGCATTGAAGCGCCGGAACCATTACTGTCATGCGATGGAAACGACACACCACCACTAAAACCTCTATTTCCTGTCTCCATCCTTCCGGCGACCCAACAATTCAAAGTTCTATCCAACTATATGGCCCTCTGAGTGTTGACCACGATTTATTTCTCATCGAATTTAGGATTAGGGTTCATCAACCAAGGGACTGATTTAAACTGTTTTAACATACTTACCTTGTCAGCAACAACAGCGTATACTTAGGTGTCTGTTACACTGGCAGTTAACGGAACACGTTACCCAACGTTAGCCACCTCAGCGTAGGAGATGACGAAAGGACGAACGTGATCATGTCCGTCATCTTTCGAAGGCGATTTTGATTAACTTTATCTTTCGAGACGAAAATAGTGATCAAAGTATCTTTTAGAGACGATTTCGACTATTAACTCAACCAGTTAAATATCAAATTAGCTTATGGACACGTACGGCAAACATAGCTGAAAATCGAGTAGAGGGAAAAGCCCAACGAAATTGAGGTCAGGCCCAATTGGGAAAGTGGAGTCCCAAACCCACAGTACCTTCACGACCAAAAACAAGAAAACCCACAGTACCTTGCAAAATACGCGATTTTGTTTTTGTGATTCGTTTTCTCCCTTACAGTATACAGAGACCGTCTCACCTTCTCTGCTGAGTGCTGAGTCACGAAATTATGGATGCAGATTCACACTGACGTTCACTTCTCTTGCTCTCCTCGTTTTCCACAATTTTTCGCGCGCACCTCCGTACTAGAGATCTGATCCCCGATACGCGTCGCCGTTTTGTGCGCAGAGCCATTCGTGAATCGTTTCATGCTCTGATTTCCTGTGACTCCACGGTTCCCATCGCTTCTGCCGAATCGGAAGATGGGATTAGTGTTCACGAAATTGTTTTCGTCCCTCTTCGGTAACAAGGAAGCTCGAATCCTCGTTCTCGGCCTCGACAATGCCGGAAAAACTACCATCCTCTGTATGCACTTCTTCCTTTCAGCCTCTCTCTCTCTCTCTCTCTCTCTCTCTCTCTCTCTCTCTCTTCGAATTTTACTACTCCTTCTGTTTCGTTGTTAATTTGTTGGTTATTCTCGTACATTTCCTCTCAGATCGGCTTCAGATGGGTGAAGTTGTCTCAACGATTCCAAGTTAGTACTCGATCTCGTTTTAGATTCATTTGCCTCAGCTCATTTAGATTTATTTCCTTTCATTTTACGGATATTGTTTATCTTCGTGTGTGCATGCTGCTTGTGCTTTGCTTATACGAGCTTCTGTGTCATGACTGACGGATTTATTTTTTGATTTGACAATTTGATGCAGCAATCGGGTTTAATGTTGAAACCGTGCAATATAACAACATTAAATTTCAAGTTTGGGATTTAGGTAACAATTTTACTCATCTTGATTCAATGCAAATGTTTTTTGCGCATTTGTTGTACTGGTTTGGAACCGATTAAGAGATTATTATAAATGTATGCCAGTTTAGAAACTTGGCATCCCGTGATCAGAAATTACTTAGTATTGGTGACATAGTCAACTTAAGACTGGTGAATAAAACCATGGTTTTGATGACATACACTGTTAAATTTTGTGTCTGTGTTTCTGAATGTGTGCGGGGGGATTCATCCCTGGTTGGCTGTATACAAACAATGTGAAATTCCTCTATCTCATGCTAAATACATTCCTACTGCTAGTTATAATGCACTGCCTTAACAAAATGAGATGCCATAGCTTAGTCTTCTTTTGAATATAAATATCTTTATTCTGTATAAATTGGTAATTTGGTATTTTTGAAATTTGATGGAGTTTGGGTAAAGATTAAAGAGCAATGAAAACCTTGAGAATAACATGATCATGATCTCTTCATATTCAATCCTCAAATGCTGTTTTTGATTATGCATTCTCACTTTCTATGTTTTGAAGAAAATAACTACCTTTACTTGGAGATATATTGATACTTCAATATAGTCATTGCTTTCAATCATTCAAATTTTTTCATTGTTTACATGAGACTTCATATGTAGCAAACAACGATGACTTTTTTCTTATTTCTAATACTGATACCAAAACTCTTCTTATACAGGTGGGCAAACCAGTATCAGGTAAGCCATTTTATTTCATTTTTGCTTCTTTCTAACTGATAAAGAAGATGTATGATATTAATCCTTACTAAATTAATATTAGGGTGGCTTTTTGTATGTTTTGGAATGCTGCACCAATTTGCATTTGTTTTATTCATTCTTATTTAATGTGAATATGTACTACAATAGTTATTTAGGATGCTAAAGGATTTGGACTTAACAATTTGTTTTGTACTACATATTTTGGCCTCTAGACTTGACGTGGCTACTAAACTCTTTGACTTGTGTGTATGACTATAACGAAAATTCCCTCTACATTTAGTATATAAAGGTACCAATCCTTATTTGGATAATCAATTTTTCTGTTTAGAATGATATATATATCTGGAATTTAATTGAATTAATATTTAGCAAAGAAAAACATACATAAAGACAACTGGACAATGTTGTTGGTTACAATGTGTTTGTTGATTATATATATGATCACAAACTATACAGAAGTTTTGATATCACTGACTAATCCTATGAGTTTGAAATTATGGTGGCACTGGTAGCACCTTGTGGGAAGAAACATATTACTAAGACTAAACATCAACTAGCCATGTTTTGTGGATGCAGAGATAAACTTCTGTTATTTTAATTTATTTTTTGGGCTAGATTCAGTTTCAACTTAAAATCCAGTGGTTTGAAAATTTTGAACTGTGTCATTTGCCTTTGCTTGTACTATTTATTTTTTTCCTTGCTGAGCATCCTATAACCATCCTATGCTTATTCCCCTCCATGTTATTCCAAAAAACTGCATGTGATAAGCATGTGCAGCATAAAACTACTTCATTTTAATTTAAGGCATTTCAATGCCCAAAATGTTCGCATTTGTTGTTTGCCTTGCTTCTCATAGACAAAGAAAGGTATAATGGCTACTGAATATAACTCTCTTTTATGTCTAGTCTCCATTGCTTTTACCAATCTTTTTGCTTATGGTGTATTGCCGTGGTTTTCTTTCTAGGCCATATTGGAGGTGTTACTTTCCAAATACTCAAGCAATAATCTATGTTGTTGATTCAAGTGATACCGATAGGCTTGTGATAGCTAAGGAAGAGTTCCATGCTATTCTGGAGGTATGTTGTTCCTCATTTGCATTTTGCATCAATGCTGATCAAAGAACTTGGTATGAATGATTCTTAAAATTCTCTTATACCTATAACAAGCCGCTGAGCGGTGGTGATGAGTTATACTTCTAATAATAATATAGTTTAGTTGTCACATGACCTGAATGAAGGTAAAGCTTTAGTAATAACAGTGGTGCTGCCTATGGTTGTAACTTAATTTTTATAAAAATACTCCATACTAATTATTTTATCTGAACCCTTTTTGTCAGGAAGAAGAGCTAAAGGGTGCAGTTGTTCTCATTTTTGCAAACAAACAGGTGAAAATTTTATCTATATTTGTTGGATTCTCATAACAAGGAGGACTAGGAAATAAAATATTTAAAGTTAGCAAGCTGGTAATATTACTATAAATCTTTGTTGAATGACATAATGCAAAAGCATATATTCAATATTCACTTTAAGTACTTTTATGTGTATGCACATTTTTGACATTGAATATGCTCTATGCATAATATTGGTTCTTTAAAATTTATTTTTCTTGCGTACCTTTTTTATGTTTCACCATCTCTTTCCTCTATACAGGACCTTCCTGGTGCCCTTGATGATGCTGCAGTGACAGAGTCTCTGGAATTGCACAAGATAAAAAATCGCCAATGGTCTATTTTTAAAACTTCTGCCATAAAAGGCGAAGGACTTTTTGAGGGCCTGGACTGGTAAGTTGAATAAATTTGCAGGGTTTTAGGTCTGTACTAATTCATAAGGAAAGAGGCAACTGCAATATGAAATGTTATTGTGCTGTTCTGTACTGTATTAATGGCCTTGACTTCTTATGCAGGCTGAGCAATACACTCAAGTCTGGAGGTGGCTAAAGGTATCAGCCTCAACCAATTTGATAATTAGATCGATTGGTGAATTCAAAAGAAGGGTTAACATGTGTAGTTTGTATGAACTTTCACCGCTGAATTGACGTCATAATATATCATTATTATTCAATTCTCATACACATGTATTTCAATCCCCCTTTTTGTGTTTTGAAAATTAAGGATATGAACGTTGGTCATTGATTGGTTTTGTTTACTGAACTTAGTTGGGTCCTTTTTGTATTTCTCAGTCCGTTTCTCGGAACCCTTCATATGCTAGTAAAGAAAATTGTTATAAGATTCTGTAACTGGGGCTTATAACCTAATAGGTGGGCGCGGCTATCGGCAAACTATAACACTATGGTAGAGATTAGACTGACAATACAGCCAGTAGCCACTATTCCAAACCAAGGTGGCAATTTTGAATTAATTTTTAATGTATCAAAATTCAGTAACAACTTTGTAAGCGATCATGGAAAGTCATCAACAATTGGCTCAACTAAAACCGATACCAACTGAAAAAGAAAGGGGAAAAAGATTTACTTGGCCTCCATAAATGTCGAAAAGAATAAGCTATTTTTAACCTTTCATTTAATTTATTTTAGTAACTATTACTTTCATAAAATTTTCGACTTGTTTTAAAGAATCTAACAATGAAAGTTAGCAGTTCTAAGAAAGTGTGACAAGATTGAAGTGGGAAGCCAAGCCTTGGTAGGTTTCTGTTACTCAGTTTACTCAGCCAAGGCTGGAAGACTATCGTGCTCAGTTTTAGAATTGACTACTGAGACACCCATTTCCACGATCATTCATTTCTAATTGGATTTGGATCCTCTAAAGTTTAAATTTCACTTTAGAGAGTAAAGTATGATCTTCTACATTTGAACAGTTTCTCTTTTATATTTATTATTGGTCCCACCTATGAAATCAATGGTGAGAGATCACACTTTACTCTTTAAAGTGAAATTCAAATTTTAGAGGATTCAAATCCTTTTTAATTTACTCAGGCTTACGCATATTTAGGTTAAATTCTTAAGCAAATAAATAATTTCATAGTATATTTTCCCTTTCCCTGTGCATGCTTAGTTGTATAACTTAGATAGATGTCGGCTCATACACACATGATTCAGATGAAATCAAATCTCTGGTCTCTAGATGAATGAATTCATCATTTTCATTTGTTTAATCATAAGTTTACCAGATACCACTTTACCCGGCCTTATCTAGCTAAATCATTGTGGAGAAACACTAATTGATTGGTGGTGGAGCCGAAGTTCTAATCTCCTTGCATTACACGAGGTTTTGCTCTTCAAATATTTTAAAACATGTTTCATTGCGGTACATATCTACCACTGACTAATTAATCGATTCGCATATCACCCAAAAAGTTTAAATCTTCATCCAATATCTATATACGGATAATTCAAAACCCTTTTATAAATCTTTCTTCAGTTGATATCATTCATTGTGATCAATGTGGGTATTTATTTATAAAAAATTGTAATGTATGATTAATTTGGTCTTTTTTAAAACATGTTTTCATATATATATATTTTTTTCGGTTGCCCACGGTATCCCCCAACCCGACAGGCCAAGGACTAATCTGTCGCGGATGGAACTCCATTTAAGAGTCTGCCGCTGGCCAATGGGTTACTGCATGCACAAGGCGAGATTCGAACCCCCAACACTTGCTTAAGCGGACGAGTGAGCTGACCACTCAACCAACCCAAGTTGGTTGTTTTCATATATATTTTTATTAATACCTGTTTTCGCATAGTAAGCTGGGCTTGAGGTATAACTCGTCCTATTCAGGGATTGGGTTTTCCTTTGTCTGAAGTAAGTGGAAGAGGTATACGCCGGCTTCAACAGATGGAAAGGCGTCACCAACCTTAGCCTGTTTTTAAGTGGGCTGTTGAGACTAAGATTCTCTCTAATTAAAGATAGTTATGTTTGTTATTGTATTTGAATTTTAATTTATAGATATAATTAGACCAGATTTATAGCTGCCAGATTACGGTCTCCAAGTTTGACCTGTGGCATTTTTTAACAGGACAAGTTGAGCTTTCGAGCTATAAATCAAAATTTTAGTAGTAATAGTAGTAGTAAGAGTCCCCAAACTCAATTTGTTGTACTTTAAAAATAGCAGTCATGTTAAAGAGAAGAATTTGAGACTAAGTTAAATAATAACAAAAAAAAAAAAACTGATAGTTATTATGAAGAATTATAATATAAAAAGAGAATTAGTCCTTAATATCAGTTAATAATATATATGCCGGAAGAAGAAAAATAAAATAAAAGTTTAAAAGACTAAAAACTTGAGAGAAAAATATTAATAAAAATAATAAATACAAGTGAAAAAGATTGTAATATAATAATGTTGAGGTGATATATGAAAGGATGTCTATGATAAATGGTGGCTGTTATTTTTACAAATTCTTATGCCATTATAATTGATGGTAAAAGGGGAGTGGGTTTTGTGGGTGTAATAGACGGTGAAAATGTAATTTATGAATTAAAAGGTTTTTATTCAGGAATCCTCTATGTGCTAACTTGTAATGTTTGTGAATTCGAGAGGAGGTTTGCTTGGAGTTCTATCTACTATTCTCACTTTTAGTTCTTTTGTTGTAACAAGTTATTAGAAAAAGGCTTTTGGAGTATGAGCAACAGAGATTAGTGTTTTCTGTTATTTCTGTACGAAAAAATATTGATTTTGTCCTTGTTTGTTACTTGTACGGAAATTGGTTTTAAATCAGTTTACAATACAGTGCACCAGTTTAAACCAGTTCATAAAAATAAAACCAGTTTTAATAGAAAAAACCAGTTTAAACTAGCTTATAAGCTAAAACTAGTTTTAACTTTTAACATATATAAAATTAATTTTTACATTTTCTCTCCCCCCCCTCTCTCTCTTTCTCTCTCTCTCTTTCCTTTCTCTCTCTCTTTTCCTTTTCTCTTTCTCTCTCTCTCTCTCCCCCTCCTCTCTCCCTCTCTCTCTCCCCCTCCCCTCTCCCTCTCTCTCTCTCTCTCCCACTCTATCCCTTTCTCTCATTCTCTCTCTCCCCTATCCCTCTTCTCCTTTCCTCTCCCGCTCCTCTCTCTCTTTCTCTCCTTCTCTCTCTCTCTCTCTCTCTCTCTCTTAACATATATAAAATTATATTTTACATTCTCTTTCTTACCCTCTCTCTCTCCTTTCTCCCTCTCCCTCTCCCTCTCTCTCTCTCTCTCTCTCCCTCCCTTCTCTCCCTTTTTCTCTTTTCTTCCCCTCTTCTTCACTTTCTCGTCTTCTTTCCCTCTCTCTCCCTCCTTTCTCTCCCTCTCTCTCTCTCTCTCTCTCTCCTTCTCTCCCTTTCTCTCTCTCCTTCCCCTCTCTCTCTTCCTCTTCTCTCTCTCCCCCCTCTTTCTCCCCTTTCCCGCTCTTTGTCTTCCTCTCTGTCCCCCCTTTCCTTTTCTCTCTCTCCCCCTCTCTCTTCTTATCTTTCTCTCTCTCTCCCCTGCCCCTCTTTCTCTTCCTCCCCTTTCTTTCTCTCTCCTTTTTCTCCCTCTATCCCTTTCTCTCACTCTCTCCCCTATCCCTCTTCCTCTCTATCTCTCTCTCTCTCTCTCTCTCCCTCTCTCCTTCCCTCTTCCCCTCCTCTATCTCTCTTCCGATCTTTCTCTCTATCTCTCTCACTTTCTCTCCCTCTCTCTCTTCCTCTCTATCTCTCTCTCTTGCGCTCTTTCTTCCCCTCCCTTCTCTCTCTTTCTCTCTCTCCTCATCCTCCTCCTCTCTCTCTTTTTTCTATCTCTCCTTCTTTCCTCTTTTTTTCTCTTTTTCTCTCCCTCTTTCTCTCTCTTATTTTGGAGAAAAGAGGGGAAAAAGAGAGAGAAAAGGGATATAGAGTGAGAGAAGATTGAGGGAGAGAGAGAAAAGAGAAAAAGGAAGGGAAAAAATAGGACAAAGAGAGAGAGGAGGGAGAAAAAGAGAGAGAAGAGAAGAGAGAAAGAAGGAATGGGGGAGAGAGAAATAGGAGGGAGAATGAGTAAAAAGGAAAAAGAGAGAGAGAGAGAGAGGAAGAGAGAATGGAGGGAGAGAGAGAGAGGGAGAGGAGCGAGAGAAACAAAAGGGGAGAGAGGGGAGAGAGAGAGAGAGAGAGAGAGGAAAGGAGGGGGAGCGAGGGAGAGGGGAGAAAAAGAAAAGAGAGGGAGAGTGATTGAGAGGAAATAAAGAGAGAGGAGGGGAAGAAAGAGGAGGAGAGAAAGAGGAAGAAAGAGGGGGAGAGTGAAAGGAGGGAGAGGAGAGAGAGAGAAAGAAAAGGGGAGAGTGAGAAAAAGGAGGGAGAGAGAGAGAGAGAGAGAGGAAGAAAGAGGGGGAGAGTGAAAAGAGGGAAAGGAGAGAGAGAGAAAGAAAAGGGGAGAATGAGAAAAAGGAGGGAGAGAGAGAGAGAGAGGAAGAGAGAAGGGATGAGCGAGAGAGGAAGGAAGGAGAGAGAGAGAGGGAGGGAGATGAGGGAAAGGAGAGAGAGAGGGGGAAGAGAGAGAGACGAAGAGAGATGGAAGGGGAGAGAGAGGAGAGAAAGGAGTGAGAGAGAAGGAAAGGGAAAGAGAGAGGGAAAGGAGAGAGAGAGAGGGAAAAGAGGGAGAAAGAGGAGGAGAGAGAGAGAGAGAAGGGGGAAGGGAGGGGGAGCAAGGGAGAGGGGAGAAAAAGAAAAGAGAGGGAGAGAGAGCGAGAGGAAATGGAGAGAGGGAGTGAGAGGGGGGGAAGAAAGAGGAGAAGGAGAGAGAGAGAGAGGAAGAAAGAGGGGGGAGAGAGAGAGAGAGGGAGAGAAAGAAAAGGGGAGAGCGAGGAAAAGGAGGGAGAAAGAGAGGAAGAGAGAAGGGAGAAGAGAGAGAGAGAGAGAGAGACGAAGAGAGATGGGAGGGGGAGAGAGAGGAGGGAGAGAAGGAAAGGGGAAGAGAGAGGAGAGGGAGAAAGAGGAGGAGAGAGCGAGAAAGAAAGGAAGAGAGATGAAAAGGGAGAGGGAGAGAGAGAGGGGGAAAGGAGAGAGAGAAGGGGGAGAGAAAGAGAGAGAGAGGAGGGGAGGGGGAGAGAGAAGGAGGGAGACAAAGAGGAGGGAGAGAGAGAGAGAGAGAGAGAGAGAGAAAAGGAAGAAAGGGAAAAAAGAGAGAGAAGAGAGAGAAAGAGGAGGGGAGAAAGAGGAGAGAGAGGAAGGGGAGAGAGAGAGAGAGAGAGAGAGAGTATGTAAAAACTAATTTTAGAGTATAAATAAAACCAGTTTTAATTTGGTTTAAAACTAAACTGAACCATAAAAACTGGTTTTTAATAAACTGGTTTTCATAAAAACTATGGTTTCAGTTCAGTTTCAATTCAGTTCAGTGAAACCAGTTTTTTTGCACACCCTTAGGTGAAAGTGCTAAATCGTGGGTGTCATTATTTGATGATGAACAAAGTATTAGATCAGTTGAGGTCGACGAGTTGGGTTAGGGAGGGGGAGAAACTAAGAGTCAAGGTTTTACCTTGTAATATGTCAGGTAGAGTGTGTCATAAAGGAGAGGGGTTTGAGTATGTTTATATGTACATCTATGTTAGTTTATTATAGCTATTGTGAAATGTGAATATATAAGTATAATTCGGCTTTTGTTTGATGTGCAGATTATGGGAGCTCGATTTATGTGTATTGGTCGTACTTCGGAACTAAAGCATATCAAGAAGGCTATTGAAAAGGGAAATATGGAGTGACTGAAGTTAAAGAATACAGAAAAATAAAATAAGTTCTGTAGAAGAAATTGCTATGAAGGATGAAGAGATAAAGGATTTGAAGGGGAAAGTTGTTGGATTAGAGGAAAAAAAGAAAAAGTTTGAGAAGGATAGAACAAGTTTAGATACCAGGTGATTGAGCTGGGTTTGGAGATGTTTGTCGCTAGTTTTGACAGAGCGGCTGAACAAGTCAACAAGCTAAATACATTGCACCTGAAGTTGATTTTGCTGCTTTGGATCTCTGTAAGGTAGTGATGAATGGTAACCTGGTCAATGATGAAAAAATATATAGATATACCGTGATGGTGATTTGTTTAAGAAATAGGCACAAGTAGTGTTTGAATACAATGGTTTGTATTTTTTATGTTACTTATGTTTAATTGTTTTGGATATGATGGTATGTAGTCTTGTGAAGTTAAGTAAGGTATTGATCTTTTGTTAAGCAAACCTGAGAAGTTTTAGATGTGAAGTTGTGTAGATAAATTATAGGTACTTGTTGCATCTGGATAAGGTAATTGGTAAGAGTTATTCCTGAAATTATAGGGTTGAATGCGTTTTGGTATATTGATATGATGAGTTTGTTGTGATTTGGTGTGTTAGTAGCTTGAGTATAATTCGATTAATTGTAGAATGGTCTTTGTTTTTCGGGAACCATTTTGAATGTTTGAAGTATATAAATCATGTGTCGATTGTATGATTATCGTTGTGTGACTTTTTATTGTATTAAACAATTGATTGATTGGTGCATATATATATATATATATATATATATTAGCGGTGAAGAAGAAGATGGCGAAACATAAAGAAAAAGTGCGAATGAGTCGGCCTAAAAATCACAGTAAGGTGAGTAAAAATTTGTTTAAATGATTTTGAGCTGTTGGAATATTCGGGGGTTGAGGGGGATGGTAAATTGAGCATGGTGAAATCTTTAAAGAGAAATTATAAACTTAACATGTTAGGCTTGATTGAAACAAAAAAGGAGGTGATCTCTAAGTTTGATGTTGCTCGAATTTGGGGATACAGTACTGTGGGGTGGGAGTATGTGGAGTATAGAGGGGCTTCGGGGGGATTGCTTTTAATGTGGGATGATGCGATATTTAAATCTAGCAATTGTTATAAAAGAGAGCGATGGCTGTGTGTTGAAGGCGTGTTGACGAAAAGTAATTTTAATTGTGCGTTTTGTTTGGTGTATAGGGCGTTTGGGAGGGAGGAAAAGCGGGTGGTATGGAAGGAGCTGAGCTATATTGTGGGTTTGTGTCAGGTCTCTTTCTGCTTGTTTAGGGACTTTAATGAGATATTGCAGATTGAAGAACGCAAAGGGTCGAGTAATCTACTGGCGTCAGCGGAAGAGTTTAGGGATTGGGTACATGATATGCAGTTGGTGGACTTACCTCTTCATGACAGAAAATTCACGTGGTTCAGGGGTCATTCTTGCAATAGAATTGATAGGGTCCTGGTCAATATTGAGGGGTTTGAGAAATTTCCTGACATCCGGATTAAAGGTGGACCAAGAGGGTTGTCAGATCACTGCCCGTTAATTGTGGAAGTTTCAAGAGTTAGCAGGGGCCCCCCGACTGTTCAGAAGTCTGGATTCCTGGTTTACGCATCAGGGTTTCCTGAGGATGGTTAAAAATGAATGGAGAAACTTGAGGATGCTCAGTTTACTTGCAAGCTGAAGGCCTTGACGGTACCTTTGCGAAAATGGCACAAGGACAACTTTGGAGACATGGATAGGAGATTATTGTTGCTGGAGGAGGAGATTAAGAGGGTGGATAGCCAGGTGAGTGATGGCACTTATGATGGAACGATGGAAGCTAGAAGGAAGGCGTTGGTGAGCTTTTGTGAGAAGTGATATGTTCGGAAAGAGGTTCACTGGAAGCAGATGTCTTGGTCGCAGCATGCTAGAAACATGGATAGGAATACTCGATACTTCCATAACATTGCCTCGGCAAGAAGCAGGAATAATAGGATCGACGCTCTAAGGATTCAGGGGCGGATTGTACGAAATCAGGCTAGGATAAACGTTGCAATTAGAGGGTTTTATAAGGACTTGTATAGGCAAGAATATGCTCCGAGGATTGGGTTTCAGGAGGGTTTGGTAAGGCAGATTGATGGAGCTGAGGCTGAGGCCTTGGAAGTTATGTCGTCGGTGGAGGAAATTAGGGATGCAGTTTCGGAATGTGAATCTTCCAAAGCCCTAGGCAGTGACGGGTACAATATGAACTTCATCAAACAATGTTGGGAAGAGATTGGTCAGGAGTTCACTGCAGCAGTGTTGGGGTTCTTCCAAAGTGCGAAACTACCAACTGATGTGAATGCCACGTGGGTGACGCTAGCTCCGAAATTTGTGGGTGCTAATGAGATCAAGGACTTCAGGCCGATTAGTATGGTGGGGTGTGTCTATAAGGTGATTTCTAAGGTTTTGGTGAGGAGGTTGAGAACAATTATGCCTGAGTTGGTAGGAGAGATGCAGACTGCTTTTGTGAAGGGTAGAAAGATTCATGATGGCGCCCTTATTGCCTGTGAGACAGTGCAATGGCTCAAGACGCATAGAAAGAAGGCGGCAATTATAAAGCTAGATTTTCAGAAAGCATATGATAGAGTTAGATGGAGCTTTTGTGGATATTGTGTTACAGAAGATGGGATTCGGGCAAAGATTGAGGAGTTGGGTGAAGGAGCGTGTAAGTACGGCCACTATGTCAGTCCTAGTGAATGGATCACCATCCAAGCCGTTTAAGATGGAGAGGGGCCTAAGACAAGGAGATTCACTGTCTCCTCTTCTGTTTGTTCTTGTGGTGGATGTGTTGCATAGGATGTTGGGAGAAGCTGTAAGGAATGGGCGTATTACTCCGTTAATGGTTGAGAGAGATCATATTGAACTGTCACATCTTCAATTTGCGGATGACACTATCTTGTTTTGCCCTTCGGAGACAGAGACAATTGTGAATTATAAGAGGTTGTTGCGCTGTTTTGAGCTGATGTCGGGTCTGAGCATCAACTTTGATAAGTCGAATCTGATCTCAATTAATTGTGAGCAGGAGTGGGTGGAGCATGTGTGTGGCCTCCTAGAGTGCAAGCAAGTTGGTTTACCTGTGAGGTATCTTGGGATTTCTCTAGGAGCGAACCCGCGTTTGGTGAAGACTTGGAAACCGGTCATAGATAAGGTGGAAGAGAAGCTCAGCTTATGGAAAGCGATGGTTCTAAACAAAGCAGACAAGATAGTTCTTATTAAATCGGTGTTGAATAGCCTGCCGGTTTACTACCTTATCTTGTACAAGATGCCAAAGGCGGTCGTTGACAAGTTGATTGCCTTACAGAGGAGATTCCTGTGGTGTAAGGAGGATGGTAACAACGGTATACCTCTAGTGAAATGGGAAGTGGTTCAGGCTCTTAAAAAGGCTAGGGGGTTGGGGGTTGGGGATGCAGTGCTTAGGAACACAGCGCTGCTGTTTAAGTGGTGGTGGCGATTTTCCAAGGAAGATTGTTCGTTATGGAAGAAGATTGTCTGTTCGTGTAACAATTTGAATCCTCAGGTTATGCTTTCTAGTCAGACTCTACCGGTAAAGGGTGGTCCTTGGAAAGACATATATCAGTTGAATATAAAAGCACAACAGATAAAAGAAAAAATTATGAGTGGCCTGACAATGGAAGTTGGAAATGGACATATGACACTTTTTTGGGAAGATAACTGGGTTCAGGGTGGTCCTCTGAAAGTGAGTTTTCCAAAGCTCTTCTCTGTTTCAAACCAACAAGGATCTGTGACAGGGGATTGTGGGTTCTGGGATGGGTTAGAGTGGATTTAGAATTTCCATTGGAAGAGAAAGTTGTTTCAATGGGAGTTGGAACTAGTTCACCAATTTCATGAGAGGTTAAGACCAGTGAAACTATCAGCTGACAGAGAAGTTAATCTTGTTTGGAAATTTGATAATAAAGGTATTTTTTCTACTAACTCTTTTTTTCAGGTGTTGCAATCGGAGACTCTTTCGGAGGAGATTACGAGTTATAGCTTCACAAGTGCGATATGGAAAGGGTTGATTCCGCCTAGAATTGAGCTGTTTGGTTGGTTTGTTTTAGTGGGTAGAGTGAATACTAAAAAAAGGTTGAGTAGGTTAGGCATAATTCACCATCATGATAGTATTTGTGTCTTGTGTAAAAAGGAGATCGAATGTGTTCATCATTTGTTTGTATTCTGTGAATTTACGTGGCAGGTGTGGTGCGTCTGGTTGAGATGTTTTCATAGAGATTGGGCTGTCCCATGAAGCATTAAAGGCTTGTTTGAGAGTTGGAATGGAACGCCGAGTAAAAAAAAGGAGCAGAAGAGGTGGCTGACTGAGTTCTTTGCAGTTATTTAGAACATCTGGTTGAAACGCAATAACAGGATTTTCAACAATAAAGAGGTAAATGTTGATGTCATACAAAACAGGATGTTTTTGAGCTATAAGGAGTGGACTGGTATTGATCCTACTGGTTGTTGATGGCAATGTCGGAAATGACATAGAATTATTAACCTTTGTGTTTAGATTTGCGTCTGTTTATGTCTGTTTTATGCTCCACTCTCATATATTGAGCTTTCTTTGTTTCCAAATATATATATATATATATATATATATATATATATATATATATATATATATATATATATATATATTGCAAAAAAGAGTATTGCTGTTTTGACCTATAAGTCGGTAGAGATTATGCACTATTATGAATAGAAATATTGATAAGAAAAATATAAGTGAATGATGATTAACTTATGCAAATATCTGTGAATAGTTATAGATATTATAAGAGAAAGGCTAATTGATGATATATGTTGTTTTGGAAATAGTTGCTACTGTTTGAAGAATTTGAATAGATTTGATTTTTTTATTTTTGAATGGGAGTTTATATATAGTCTTTGTGCTTTGATATTTATATTTTATTTTACTGTGATATGTTGGTAGGAAATTATAATTGTGGGATTGATATTTTGATAAGTGCATTTAGATTGTTATTTAAAAGATTTAGAATATTTTTGTTGATAGGATCTGAGGTTTGGACTTTTGGTATTGTCAATAGTCATTAGTGGTAGTAGCTAACTCGGTTTAAACTTTTTCCGGTTTGCATGGTAACCGATCTATATGTCGGTCTGGATTTGAATAATTAACTAGGGTATGACTGTTGTGAGTTTTATTTGGGTTTTATTATTCGACCTTTAAACTCAATTAAAGGGGAATAGATTGTGGCGAATAGCTTAGTATCTGCTACCTTTAAAAGATGAAATATAGTTCGGATTGACATTTGATAAACTGAATCATCTGAGTGATTTAAATAATTGTTTAGAACGACTGATTGATCGTGAATTGGATGACTTAGAAATTGAGTTGAGATATTAACAAATAAAATAGTTATAATGACATAGAAATTGAGTTGAGATATTAACAAATGAAATAGTTATAAATGACAGACTAAAATAAAGATTTAAAATATATCATTAATGAAAAACCTTTATGATTGGAGAAAGAGTTCATCATCGAGTCCTGACTTATAATTTAGACACAGTGTAACTTTAGAGATGTTTCATTTCAAGTATCGAGTAGTTCTTTACCGATCACCATGCTTCTGAGTTGATTTCAAATTCTTTTTATGTTAACCTTAGCATTTCATGATATAGTAATATAGCAATTTCAATTTGAAAAAGAAGTTAATGTGACGTTGTAAATGCATATTTTGAGTTCATTGGCTAAAGTTGAAGCTAAACTTCATCACTCTGAGAAACAAATAATTGAAGCGAATGAAAAAAAAACACAAATAAGATAGTACGAGCATTGAGCTATGGAAATGCAATTGAAAAACAAAATAGTACTTACTAGCAATAACAACATAAAAACAGTTAGAAAATTTTGTAATACATAAAAACAATTGAGAAAAATAAAAAAAAAAATGTATTTCATAGTGTCAATAAGAATAAGTAATTTTGCCTTTATGCAGGAGATTTGAAATTATTTGTAGTGAGATGTAGGGTGTTGTTCATTGTGAATTTGTGATGCCGACCTTGGTTAGCGAAGAAAATCAAGTTTAAATCCTCAATTTATAGTGCAACGATCACAGTTTATACCTCGGCCTGAGTTGATGGGAGAGGAGACAAAGTTTGCTCGTCAGCCATGACTAAGATCCTACAAAAAAGAGGAATAACTAGCCAAAAAAGAAAAATGTGGGATTAAATAAACTCGGCCTCATGGTGGGCGCCAAATGTTCCTGCGTAATAAGCCGGGTTTGAGGTATAACAAGTCTTGTTCAGGGATTGAGTTTTTCTTCGCGTGAAGTGGAATAGGTATACGCTGGTTTCAAGAGAAACGGTAGCGGTAGGTATCTGCAAAGTCATTCTGACACTTAAGCTAATAAGAGTAGAAAATGGGTATAAAGTTATTAACAATGAATAACGTATTTTTTATATAGTTGGAATTTGGTATTTATAAAATGTTACTTTTTCAGAGAAGTTGAAGACAAGATTCTCTCTAATTAAAAATATATCATATTTATTACAATTCCGCTATGTTATCAATAAGGACTCTACCAATTTCTGCCAACTTTTGTTTATAGACTGTGTTTAATGGAAGTGTTTTTGTGGATGTGTCCAATAATAAAAATATTTTTTTATGACTGTGTTTAATAAAAGTGTTTTTGTGAATATATCTCTTGAATGTGTCTCCTTATACATATGTTTAAAATATAATAATTATTTATTGTTGGTAATAAGTTAACAAATAATATATTGATACTCTATACTTTTCCTATTTATTATTATATTTAAATTTCAATTTATAGATATAACTGAGCGGGTTTATAGCTGCCGGATCAATACCTATTTAATTGCTATATATCATAATCATTGTGATCTTACTAATAACAGAAATAATATTAAATTCATAAACAAAAAAAAAAAAAAAATTATAAACACATCCTATAGTCTTGCCAAGTTATAGTATCACCTATAGTCCATGTGGGTCTCTTAAATGATATATGCTTATTGAAAATGAAATATAGCGATTGCTCTACTACTTTATAACTAGAATAGAAATACTAAGTCAACATTTATCTTTTTATTTGTTTTACAATTGAACTAGTACTAATTAATTATCTATTGTTTTACTAAAAGTGTTAGAGTTAAAATATTATTGTTATTATTATTATTATTATTATTATTATTATTATTATTATTATTATTATGGGGTCTTTATTTACTTGTTTTAGGCATTCCTAGTCGCTCTCAATATTTTACATGCATAATTAACCGTTTAAAACTCGTGACTCACATGCATTATCTAATGATAAAGGAAGAGATAGATTTGGCACGGAACTTCAATTATAAATAGCCTTATATCAAAGATGACTACAGATGAATATAAAAAGGAAATCTTGACCTACCTATAGAGAAAAGGTTATAAGTATATTTTGATTCTGTATGTATTGTTTACTTGTTTATTAGTTTATATTTATCATTTAATCTATTTTTTTGTGATTGATTTTGATTTTTGATGGCAATATTTAAAAAGATTAAATTTAATCACTTGAAATTAGTACTATGTATTTTTTTAAAAAGTCAAGTTGTTCACTATTGATCTAAAAAAAGAAAAAATATAGGGTACTAATATATTATTTGTTAATTTATTATTAATAATAATTAATTATTATATTTTAAACACATATATAAAGAGATACATCTAGAAAATAGATTTTTAAAGACACTTCTATTAAATACAATTATAAAAAAATATTTTTATTAGACACTTCCATTAAATACAGTTATAAATAAGAGTTGATAGAAGTTGGCAGAAATACTGTTAATAACGTAACGAGATTGAAAAAAAGAGGTTATACGTATGTTTAATTTTCAGTGGATTATATTGATCACGATCATACAATTATTTAATCTAAACACGGTTCTTATGAAACGGAAATGACTTCGTAGTTTAATGCTCACATAGTACAGCTCAACCCCTTAAAACAAATGTAATAGTGACATGCATGGACGCAGAGGAACGAATGGAATATTCAAACCAAATAGCAAATAACAACCTTAAATGTGGTTAAGTATTTGGCTTCGTCGTAAAATTTTTTACAATTTTATTATCAATAAAAGATACAAATAATTTTTGTAATCATATAATCTATTATGTAAATAGAAATGCTAGGGCGTTATTAGTTAATGTTAATTTAAATGTAAAACAAAAATGTTTCACCTAATAATATTTTCCATCTAAATTTATATACTGAATTTTCACGAAGTTCTATACCGGGGTATTCAACATATGTCGTTTCTTCGTGTAATTTTGTTTGACTTGTTTAAGTTAGGATAAGACTAAAAAAGGTTTGGAAGGCATTTAACACATTCTAAATTGTGAAAGCATGAGTTATTTGAATTTGTATCTACTTGTTTGTTGGGGTTTCTTATTAAGTATATTTTATGTTTTTATTCCTAATATTACTTGTAAAGATGCAATTGTATATTCATTTGTATTTTTTATTCACATCTAGATATAAATAAATAAATAGAAAAACAGTAATTTAATAGGAAGAATGCCCATTGTTCAGCTGTATGGATATGTATATATCAAATTTATTCCTGGTTGGAATGCTAGATATACACTAACAGGGACGGATCCAGAAATATTATCATGAGCTAATAACACATATAATATTAAAATATATATAAAAAATTATATAATATAAAATATATTACAAAAATATACCGATAAAAAATATATTTTAAAGTACAAAAAATATGTGTGTACTTTTTACTAACGAAGTGGTCGATTCTTTGTATCATAAAATTCATCAATAATAGAATTTGTGTCAAATTTTTCAACAAATTTCTTTTCAATATAATTAAAAGACAATTAATAAAAAAGTAATCTTTTATTTTATTTCTGAGTTATTTTTCACAATATTCATAGTTGAAAAAGATCTCTTAGTTGTAGCAGTTGAAATAGAGAAAATTAATATCAAATGAATAAAAAAAGATGGTTACAAGAAGAAAAAAAATCACTTTATGATATTTGAAAATTTTATTTAATTAAAAAATATTAGTAATAATATTTTTTCAAATTTTTTTAATATTGTTACTTATTTTTTAGATATTAAAAATTATTAATATTTAAATTAGACTGAACTTTTATTTAGACTAAATTAAATATTAAATAATTTTTTTTTAAAATTAAATCATATATAATAACTTATTACTATTAATTTTTTTAAAAAAAATTGGAGGCACGAGGCCTCCACTCACCCCTGTATGTAACATGTAGTTAGGTTTGAGCATGCATCCTCCCCTCATCTTAATTTGTATTCAAGATCCCTTAGGCATACATTACTTGTTGCGTTTTGCTTAAGAGTGCATTATTTATTGTTAGATGATAAATGTATGTATCTGAAATGTAAGACTTGCTCTCTCAACTAACACACTTGAAATATTTATTGCAACAATTGACATTTAGGCCCAATGTACACATACATACAAATGCAAGTTTGGTAAAAGGAATAATAAATAGGGGAATGCTAGGGGGACAATGATTTTGTTGAACAATATGAACAACTACCAATCAAATAAAAACCACTACACCTCCAAATTAATTTTCTAAATTTTAATATTAAAATAACCATCCGTATATTAGTAAAATAAACATTCGATATATTTATTATTTACATTGTTTAATATTTTTATTGTTTACCTATACTTTTCCTAATAAATAAATAAGGTTGTGTTTGGTTAGTGTCTTTGACATACATAAATACATATATAATATATAGAAAGACACTAACATAAAATCAATACACAAATTTTTTAATGCGTTTGATAATAATATACAAGATAAGCATATATAAAACAAATATCAATTTTATTCTTTTCAATATACTTCATCGTTATTACAACCATTATTACTTTCCATCATCACCGCCACTAAAATTTTAACGTTAACCTAAATTTTCAACAGAAACTCAACAAAAAATTTATATCAATAATTAACTCAACAATTCTTATTTTAAAAATTAAAAATAATTGACCCAGACATGAACAAGGAAAGAAAAAAGAAAGGTAAAAAGGAAGAGGAGCATGCCAACAAAGGTGGAGGGACGAAGTGGAAGCAGCGTAGAGTTGGAAACGTTGCGCAACGTTCAATGCAACGCTTGGGACCTCAGTGCAGAGTTGGAAATGTTGCGCAACGTTCAATGCAATGCCTAGGACCTTAGTAGCTTGCTGACGACTCTGTGATAAGCTTCAGTCCCACCATCGTCCTCGCCTAGGACGCTGGTCCCGTCCCTCCTCCACCACCGATAACTGCAAAATCAATCATCTTTGCCAATGATCTCCGATTCCAATTAGGATCCATCGTTTGCACGATCTCACTGCATATCCAATTCTTCAATTTTACTGATATCTCTCTTTCTATGTTACAATTTGTGTTTTAATATAAGTATTGATTAATTCGAATTGCAGGTGTGAAAGCGCAGATCTAGACTAAGAGAGAAGAGGATATGGAGAGTGAGATAGAGAGGACAAAGAGAAGAGGGTGCGGTGATAGCGACGACAAGGTGAAAAAAAAGTAAAAGAAAAGAACATTGGTAGTAAAGAAAAGAGGGAGAAGAGAGGAGGAAAAATGGAAAGTAAGAGTAAAAAATCAAAATTTGTGTCATATTCATTGTGTCTAAGTGTTTAAACTTTAAAAAGAAATACAAAATACATATATTTTGTGTATATTTATATACATCGTCTTCATACAAAATTTGTCTTAATAAATAAACGATAAATATATACCATTGTATCTATATATTTGTTTCAACAAATAAATGCAGCTTAAAGTCATCAAATGTCATATCAATCAATAGTCAACTTCATTATTAACATCGAATAATAATGTTTTTATACATTAGAATTGATGTGGAATAATATAAGAGTTAATAGTCAAAATCGTCTCTAAAAGATACTCTGATCTCCATTTTGGTCTTCGAAAGACAAAATTAATCGAAATCGTCCCCGAAAGATACACGACTTGATCCCGTTAGTCCTTCTGTCAGTTGGATGATGACGTGGTGGGTTAATGCCACGTGTCACAAGATGATTGGTTGACGTGTCAGATCAGTGACACGTGGCACGCCACGTCACGTGTCACTTGACATGTAAAAAAGTTATTTATAATCAAAATAGTCCTTGAAAGTTTGGACGTAAGTCATTTTCATCCCTAAAATTTTAAAAATTAATCAAATTAGTCTTTATATAATTTTTTTTATAATATTAAATTTGAAATATTTTTTTATACTACTAATTTTAATAGAAATATAATTGACAAACAAAAAATTAGTAATTGTATCTTTTCTTCTTAAAAATTGTTTCAATAAAATTATATCTCTCCTTTAATTCTTTTCAAAATCTCTCTTATTCTTCTCTATTCTAAAATCTTTTTTTTACATTATTATATGTATGTTTCAGTTTTTTTGGTTTCCCACGGTATCCCCCAACCTGACATGCCAAGGACTAATTCGTCGTGAATTTGAGCTCCATTTAAGGGTCTGCCGCTGGCCAATAGATTGCTGCATGCACAAGGCGGGATTCGAACTCCCGACATTTGCATAAGTGGACGAGTGAGCTGACCACTCGACCAACCCAAGTTTATCTATGTTAACCTAAACAAAGTTATACCACTATTTCTTTTCTACTACATCTTTTTTTTTCATTACGGTATTACTTACATATATGATGTAATGGTAGTGATATTAAAAGAAAAATTATATAATCTATCTCAAATATATGAAACACACAAAAAAAAAGTTATGATCTTTGCATGTAGTACGCTTAAGAAGCAATTCGTTTAGCATATATAATAATAATAATAATAATAATAATAATAATAATAATAATAATAATAATAATAATAATAATAATTAAGCAACAAATTTTTAATATTTTGTAAAATTTGAAATTGAAGCAAAATTTGTGGATCTTTTTGAATTTTGACTTTTAATATCACTACCATTACATCCTATATGTAAGTAATACCGTAATAGAAAAAAAAAAAGATGTAGTAGAAAAAAATAGTGGTATAACTTTGTTTAGGTTAACATACATAAATTTTGATTTTGAGCATATAACTTTGTTTAGGTTAACAAATACATATATTTTAATTTTGAGTATATATATATATATATATATATATATATATATATATATATTCCAGCAAAATGTAATAATGTAAAAAAAAGGTTTTAGAATAGAAAAGAATAAGAGAGATTTTGAGAAGAATTAAAGGAGAGATAATTTTTAAGAAGAAGAAAAGATACAATTATTAATTTTTTGTTTGTTAATTACATTTCTATTAAAATTAGTAGTATCAAAAAATATTTCAAATTTAATATTATCAAGAAAAAATTAAAAAAATTATATAAGAACTAATTTGATTAATTTTTAAAATTTTAGGGATGAAAATGATTTACGTCTGAACTTTCAAAGACTATTTTGATTATAAATAACTTTTTTACCACGTGTCACTGATCTGACACGTGATCTGACACGTCAACCAATCATCTTGTGACACGTGGCATTAATCCACTACGTCATCATCCAACTGACAGAAGGACTAACGTGATCAAGTCGTGTATATTTTGGAGACGATTTCGATTACTTTTGTCTTTCAAAGATAAAAAAAAAGATTGAAGTATTTTTCAAGGACAATTTTGACTGTTAACTCAATAATATAATGTGTATAGATATGAAATTAAAATCATATTAATCATCAAGAATTATTGTTAGAAAAAGTAACCTTTACTAGCTATTATTCAACTTGAGTATATATGTACTACTACTACTGCAGTGGACGTAGGAAAATGTTGGTTTGAGCATTAGCAATAGAATCCATAATCCACTAGCTAGTTATTTGTCGTTCACGTGAGTGTATTAAAATATGGTTTATCCAAAAATTTCAAATGAACGTGATACACGCTTTTAATTGATTCAACTATTTTCTCACTCAACAAAACTCCGGTCTTTTTCAATTATTTTCTTTTCTTTTCTTTTTTAAAAAATAATCTCGGTGGTGGAGAGCGTGTGAAAGGTCAAAAGACACGTGGGTCAAGGTTCATGACATTACCCTACTAAAATTAGTATTAACCTGCTGCAATTCACCAGTAATAAATAATTAATAATGTGATCAATGCGTTTAGCACGTGGAAAATGTCCAAAAACAGCTATATAAAGAGGCAATTCAGCTCAGCATCTTCACACTTACCAGCGAAAGAAACATAACTAATTAATTTGCCTAGCTAGCTAGCTAGTTAGTTATATATTCTCAGTCACAACCAACACATACAACACTAGCTAGCTAGATTTCATTCCCAAATTGCTCTCGGATCAACACCTATGGCGTCTTCGTGTGTTGTTGGAACTAGTTTCCTCATTCCCTTGCTTCATTATTCTCGTCAACCATCAACTACCACGAACTTAACAACCACCGCCAGAAGGGTATGTATGCGGCTCATCATATTCTTCCGGTGTCAACACATTCCACAAACATTATTTAATATTAATTTGATTTGAATTTTGCAGGGAAAGGGAGTGATAGCAGCTGGTGTAGGAAAAAATAATGGCAGCGGTGAGGTAGAGAGAAGTACTATGGTGAAGAAACGGCATGAGAAATGTAGTGGTCTGAATTTCTCAGGAGAGAAGCCAGAGACCCCAGTGTTGGACACAGTAAACTACCCAATCCACATGAAGAATCTGTCGATTGAAGAACTTGAGGCGCTTGCTGATGAGCTTCGTGAAGAGATTGTTTACACGGTGTCAAAGACCGGAGGACATTTAAGTTCAAGCCTTGGTGTGACAGATCTAACAGTGGCACTTCACCATGTCTTCAACACTCCTCAGGACAAGATCGTTTGGGATGTTGGTCATCAGGCCTATGCTCATAAGATTCTCACCGGAAGAAGATCCAAGATGCACACCATTCGACAGACTGGTGGACTTGCTGGATTCCCCAAGATTGCTGAGAGCCTTCATGATGCCTTTGGTGTTGGTCACAGTTCTACTAGCATTTCGGCAGCCTTAGGTAAAATTAATTAAATTTAAGAAAAGGAAATTGATAATTGAGACTCTTTAAATAAAAGTTAAAAAGTTACTAATAAAAAATATTTGATAACAAAAAAAAAAAGAAAAAGTCTAGGGGTCAGCAACTTTGTTAAATTCTGACCAGTATGTAACCAGCAAAGAAAAGTAAACCATTGGATAAAATCTCACACTAATCTCACACCATTAAAACTATTATTAATGGCTATTTGATGGCTACAAATCATAAAAGTTAATGGCTCCTTAGCATTCCTAAAAAAAAAAATTAACTAAAATTAATCAGAATTTATTTTATTTAGTATTTATTAATTATTGTACGAATATTAAATAAAGTAAGTTTTGACTGTTTTTTTTTTATTCTCTAATGTTACCAGTTTTTAATAACGTAAATAGTATAATGCTTAAAAGTGGTGCCTATTTACTTAAAAATAATATTTAATTTAAAAGATATAACAAAAAATAATTTTTAAAAAAATCAAAATTTACTACAAAAAAAAATAAATTAGACAAAACTTAGATATCAACTCATAACCACAGTAAAATTGGCTTTCTAATAAAGCGGATTCACACTTTGGTTTCAGGGATGGCAGTTGCAAGGGACCTGATTGGAAAAAACAACCACGTGATATCAGTGATCGGTGATGGGGCCATGACAGCGGGACAAGCCTACGAGGCCATGAACAATGCTGGTTTTCTTGACACTAACCTCATCATTATATTAAATGACAATGAGCAGGTCTCTCTGCCCACCGCAACCTTGGATGGCCCAACTCCCCCTGTTGGTGCTCTCAGTAGAGCTCTCACTAAGCTTCACACCAATTCCAACTTCCACCAGTTACGCCAGGCCGCTAAGGTATAATTAAATTTGGCATTTGGCATGATTTAACTACATACAAGTGGAACTCAAAGAGTAGAGATAGAATAAACAATAAGTTGCACTTGCACAGGGCATAACGAAGCAAATGGGAAGCCAAGCACATGAATTTGCAGCGAAATTGGATTCGTACGCGAGAGGATTAGTAGGTGGGTCTGGCGCATGCTTCTTTGAGGAGCTTGGCCTGTTCTACATCGGCCCCGTAGATGGCCATCAAATGGAAGACCTTGTCCACATTCTCAAGAACGTGAAGGGAATGCCATCCCTCGGCCCTGTCCTCATCCACGTCATCACCGAGAAAGGTAAAGGCTATGCTCCTGCCGAAGCTGCACCCGACAAGATGCACGGTGTCGTCAAGTTCGACCCTAAATCCGGGAAGCAGATGAAGACCAAGGCACCCACACATGCTTACACACGCTACTTTGCGGACTCCTTGATTGCAGAGGCAGAGGCTGATGACAGCATTGTTGCCATCCATGCCGCCATGGGAGGCGGCACTGGCCTCAACCTCTTTCAGAAGCGTTTCCCGGAGAGATGTTTCGACGTCGGGATAGCCGAGCAACACGCCGTAACCTTCGCCGCTGGTCTCGCCGCGGAAGGGCTCAAACCATTTTGCGCCATTTACTCTTCATTCCTACAAAGAGGGTATGATCAGGTGGCACATGACGTGGACCTTCAGAAGCTTCCGGTGAGATTCGCTCTCGATAGAGCTGGCCTAGTTGGCGCTGATGGCCCAACTCATTGTGGCGCATTTGACACAACGTTCATGGCTTGTTTGCCAAACATGGTGGTTATGGCTCCTTGTGATGAAACCGAACTCATGCACATGGTAGCCACTGCTGCAGCCATAGATGACAGACCTAGTTGCTTTAGGTTCCCGAGAGGGAATGGCGTTGGTTCCATTCTTCCAAATAACAACAAAGGCACACCATTGGAGGTTGGTAAAGGCAGAGTGTTGAAAGAGGGAAGCAAGGTGGCTCTAGTTGGATATGGAACAATGGTACAAAGCTGTGTGGCGGCAGCAAAGGTTCTTGAAGCACACGGCATCTCAACAACCGTGGCTGATGCTCGATTTTGCAAGCCTCTTGATGGACCATTGATGATGCAACTTGCAAGAGAGCATGAAATCTTGATAACAGTCGAAGAGGGTTCCATTGGAGGGTTTGGTTCTCATGTTTCTCATTTCCTTGGCCTCAATGGACTCCTTGATGGCAACCTTAAGGTATACCTTTACTTAATTATTATATTGTGTGCAGCACCACACCATAGCTTATATATATTCAGTACTAACCTACATGTTTGTGTTGGTGCAGTGGCGAGCCATGACTCTGCCTGATAGATACATTGAGCATGGATCTCAGAAGGATCAAATTCAAGAAGCTGGGTTGAGTTCAAACCATATTGCAGCTACTGCTTTGTCATTAACCAATGTTCAATGGGACAATCGTTTGCTTCTCAGCATGCAAATATGAACCTTATTATTAACAGGATTTCAAATGTAAATAAATATATAACAGTAATAAATTAAAACTCTGCCAAAGATTTGTTATTAGACCGTGTTTATTTGATGATTATTATATCAAACCCACATCTCCTTAACTGGAGCAAGGGATTGAAGGAACCAAATATTTTAATGTAGATAGATAGATTATTTGTTTGTTACAATTTATTTTGGGTTGAGATTTTCACAATGGTCAAGAGTTCTGCTTTTATTATTCAATTCACGTAATGTTAAGCTGTTAAACTAAACTGGCTGAGATGTATGGACTGAAGTTTAAGCAAGTTCATTCATGAACAAAACGCACCGGGTCTTATGATAAGAAATATTGAAATAATCCCTAAGCAGTTTAAGTGTTCAACTACGTCCATGGGCAAACTTGAAAAACCCTTAGCTTCATTCTTGGAAATGGTCTCGTTGCAGTGTCTTGATTTATCAGCTTGTGTATATATTCAATTAGTAATAGTAATTAATTTTCAATGATTATTAGCTTAAAAAAGTTTTCATAGAAAAATGACTTAAATGAGACTAATTGTGTTTTCAGAACTTTTGTTCCCTGCAAGTTCTTATATGATAGGTCCATGATCCATTTCCGTTCGTGAACCAAACTACTAATTGCGATAGTCCATTTGACTTCTGAAACCGAGATTTTACAAAACTATCCAATTTTTTTTTTTTGGTGACTCAAAACTATCCAATTCAATTTGACGGATTTTTGTCTTTTAAATTAAAATTATAAAAAAGAGACGTTAATAGTGTTGGGCCTTATTAATTTAAAATAACAGTAGATTAAAGAGTATAGTTTGTGGGCTAAACAGGTTACCTGTTTAAAGTTTTTCTAAAACAAGTTTTCTGTCAAACAAATTTTCAAAAAAAAAAAACAAAAACAAAAACAAAAACAAAAAAACAAAAATATACGGATCAATCCATAAAACTCATCGAATTCGGAATAAATGATATGCATATAAAAAAAATGGAAAATGCTACTTGTACAACAAAATTCAGCCTTTATTCAGCTTTTAAATCTAATATTTTATTATTTTAATTAATTATATTTCCTCTTTTTAAGGAACCACTTTTATTTTAAATACTTATCACCGTAAAATTTGTAACCACTTGCAATACATTAATTTTTTGCAAACTAAACCATAAAACTCGTAACAATTTTTCGTGTACTAATTTTAAAAAAAATCAGTGAATTTTCAAAATCAATTAAACTCATTTCAATTATTTTTTTTATTCAAAACATTCAAAACTCATGTCAAAAACACATCTAAAATTAAATAAACAACATAAATACATCCAAAATTATGTATTAGCACATCTAAATTATTCTCATTGTAGTTCTAAATTACATATTGAACACAGAAAAAATTAAACTCAAATACACATCCAAAATTATAAGAATGCACTCTAAATATTTTATCAACACATCCAAAACTCATGTAAAAAAACTTATATATGTACATAAGAACATAATGAACAACATAAACATCCAAAATTAAATATTGACACTTCAAAATTAGGTTAACATTACAACTCCCAAATCAAACATATGAGTGCAAAAAAAATTATAATCACAAACACATTTAAAAAAAAAATACAGACACTTCCAATATTATACATAAATTTTAAAAAAATAGAACTTTTTATAAAGCGAAAAAAATGATAACATATCTTCATGAATAAATTCAACCAAATTTTTTTAGAATTTTGCAAGCAGAAGAGACAAAAGGAGTGCGACGTGGGGAAGAGACAGGGGGAGGCACGGGAGAAGGGGGCAGTTGTGCGTGGCGCGAGGGAGGAGACCAGGGACGGAGAAGAGCCCATCGATGGAGGAGGCGCGAGGGTGTGCGCAGCGGAAGTGCGCGTCGCGGGGAGGAGCGCGTCGCCGAAGGAGGAAATTGTCGCAGAGGAGTGCGCAACGCGGGAGAAGACGAAAGCGGCTACAGATGAGGAGGGGGAGGCGCTGCAGCTCTGGATTTTTCGGAGCGAAAATTTTACTAGTGATTTAAGATGGTTTAAGATTTATTTTAGAATTTTAAATTCGAAATTTTGAATTTTAACTAATTTGATTTTTGGATGTGTATTTAAATGGTAATATATTAATAATTAAATATATTAAATCTGAAATAGAAATTTAAAATTGAAATTTAAATTTTAAATTTTAGTTTTATTTAGTTTGTGTTTTGAATGTGTATTTAATTTTAAAAAGATACTAAATTTATTTATAATTTTTAGATGCGTTTGTTTTATTTTTTTTAATTATTGAAATAAAAAGCTGAATATTGTACAACTTTTAAAGGATACCTAGTTGAATTGAAAAAAAATAAACGAATCAATCTATATAAGGCTCAATTTTTTCTATATGCATATTGTGTGTGTATTGTGCCTTGTTATGGAGATTTGGGGTGCTAGACCTAAATGTGGTGGCTGCTCTTTTTGAAATATAGGCAGAAAAAATTGGACCGTTCGATTTATTTGTTAGTGAAGTAGGTACACAAATCGGATGGTCAAATTTGTGTGGGAGAAAAAATTTGAATTTGAATTTGAATGTAGGTAATCAGATCATCCAATTTTAATGTGGTTTAATTTTTTTTTTATTTCGGGGGAGAGCAATTCAATTTATTTATTGGAAATTATTTTTTCAATGTGTCAAAAAAAATCAGACCAACCAATTTGTTGAATATATATATATTCTGAGAGTTACCTAAAACGGTAATTTGGGTCTGAACGTAAGATTCAGACTTTTTCTGTGGCAGCGCCTGACTTGTACAGGTGTCAAGGTTTCGACGTTCGAGTTTCTCGTGAGGAGGTGGGGGTGGTGTCAAAGAGTGTAACTCTTTGATTACAAAGAGTCAAGGTAATCAAGAAGCAGTATGATGAGTTATGACAATTGTGTCTTGGTTTAAGTGTGATATATAAGTAGAGAAGTAGAATTCTATTTACGTTTTAGTGACTCATTGTTATTCTCAACTCAATTCAATATTGTTATTCTTTAGTTTTCTATTTTCCTTTCTTTCTTTTTACTTTTCTGCTATTTAAGCTACTGCTACAAGAATCCTTTCATGGTATCAAGAGCTACAGGTGTTTGATCCATGGTTTCCCCCAATGAAGATTTTGCCAATTCCAATTCCAACAACACTCCTTCCTCCTCTTTTATTATCAATAATTTTTTTCCCAAATTTCTTCAATCAGAAACCCTTTCACCAATCAATGACAAACTTGGTGAAAATAATCACAAGACTTGACAACAACAAGCTCTCTTTACAATTTGAGGACAAGATCTTGAAGATCATCTCCATCCAACACGAATTCCTCCTCAATTTGATTCCACGGCAAATCAACAAGCTGGGATTGAATCTCAACAATTCAAACAATGGAGGCGGGACGACTATAATCTCGGCTCATGGATGCTCGCATCTATGGATTCTGATTTCAAGAGTAAAATGATTGGGTGCATCTTTGTTTATGAAATTTAGGGAAAGATTGAAGAATATTTCGAGAAATCCATCAAGTATAGGGTTAAACAACTCAAAGCACAACTCAAATTGGTCAAAAAATATGGTATGTCTGCTCAAGATTATATCTCAAAAATTAAAAACCTTGCTGATTCTTTGGCAGCCTTAGGTTACCCTCTTTCGACAGAGGAACACATAGAAGCTATTCTTGATGGTTTAAATGAAGACTATGAAAATCTTTTAATCATAAGCAATGCGAAACCTGAAATGTATAGTCTGTGTGAAATACAAACTCTGGTATTGACTCATGATAACATAATGAATAAGTTCAGAAAGTCAGATAATGTTCTTATGCAAGCTAATTTTGTTTAAAGTTCTTTTCCTTTTATGCCAAATACTATGAGAGGTAGTCTGATGAGAGAAAGGAAGAGAGGTGGAGGTCGACATTTTAGAGGTGGTAGCTTTTTTATCAACAACCAAGACTTCAATGCCAAGTTTGTGGCCGATTTGAACACATTGCTTGGCATTGTTTTCATAGATTAGACCAATAGATACCTCCACTATCACAAAATCAAGACACTCAAATGAACAACTACAACTCTATTATATCGACTGCTTCCACTTCATCACAAGGGAATTTTATTGCATCCACTCCTCCTCCACCTACAAATATCTTTCACAACTCTGCTACATTCCTTGTTGCACCATCTACTGTCTCTGACCCAGCTTGGTATCTAGATACAGGTGCATCTCATCATGTAATCTCTTCTCAATCTAACTTGATTGCATCATCTGAATACACAGGGTCAGAACAAGTACAGATTGGTAATGGAACAGGTATTTCTATATTTAATGTTGGACACTCTTTTTTGTATTCTTTATCTTCTAAAAGATGGTTCTCTCTCCAAAAGCTAATTCACTGTCCTAATATAACCAAGAATCTAATCTCGGTATCTAAATTTCCTGAGTATAACTTTGTTTATTTTGAATTTAATGCCTTTTATTATCTTGTTAAATGCAAGTTCACCAAGAAGATTATACTGCAAGGTTTTAGGCAAGGAGGCTTATATCAGTTTTCTAACATTGTTGTCCCTTATCATTCACAAACAGATTCGTGTCCTGAAGCTTTCTCTATCTCTCTTCCTTTTTTTGATTTGTGGCATAAGAGATTAGGACACACTGCTACCAAAATTGTACATCTTGTTCTATCACAATGAAACATTCCTTTTGATAATAGTTTTGATAATAAGAAGCACAGTCTTTGTGAAAATTGTGTTCAGGTCAAAATGCATTCTATTCCACATAGTGATTCTTTAACCGTTTACAATTCACCATTGCAATTAGTTTATATAGATGTTTGGGGACCCTCTCCCATTATTTCTCATCTTGGTTACAAGTATTATGTTACATTTATTGATGTATTCTCAAGATATACATGTACTTTCTTACTTTCTCACAAATATCAAGTTTTTACATTCAATATAAAAATTTTATAGAGAACCTAAGTGATTGTAAATTAAAGGCTTTACAGTCAGATAATGACGATGAGTACACTTCCAAATCTTTCTCTACATATCTTGCACAAGAAGGTATTCAATATCGTTTTTCAAGTCCATATATCCCCCAACAAAATGGAAGAGCTGAGAAGAAACATCGACACTTAATAGAAATGAGCTTAACCATGTTATTCACTGCTCAAATGCCAAATATTTTTTGGGATAAAACTGTTATTACAGCTACTTATTTGATAAATAGGTTACCAACTCTTATTTTGTCACAAAAATCACCTTTTTAGGTCTTATTAAAACAGAAACCTGATTATCAATTTCTCAAAATTTTTGGTAACGCATGTTTTCCTCTTCTTACCCTTTATAATCAGAATAAATTAGACTATAGATTACATAAGTGTGTGTTTCTTGGATATGTTCCTAATTACAAAGGCTATAAATGTCTATCACCCAATGGACGAATATATATCACTAGGAATGTTAAATTTGATAAATCTCAGTTTCTTTGTTCTGATTTATTTCTCTATCTGTTAGTAACAATCTTGACTTAAGTAACTAAAAAAGATACATATAGTTGTTTTAATTTTTCAAAGTTTCCTGTTCCTCCTATTGTTCCAAATGTCACTTCAACCACTCATCAAAATCCATGCACCTTAAATAAATAACAATCTGATTAGTTCACACACAATTGAAGGTGTTCCTTCTGTCATAACTAATGACTATCCAAGCCGTCAATTAGAGGATGCTTCTGATTCTAGCCGCAATCCTACTCCAGCACAACACCAAGTCCCTATGCAATCCACTTCTGGCATAGACATTGTTCTTTAACCTATAGAATTCCCCAACACACAACCCTTTACAACATCACACCATTCACAACACATTACTCATCACAATACTCATGTTATGATGACAAGGTCTAAAATAGGTTCGTCTAAACCAAAAGTGTTTTTTTTTTCTTTTGTTTTGTCTAAAGCTAGCGATGAACAACCTCTTAAAATAGCTCATGTTGCCCTCAGTATTTCTTGTTGGAAAGAGGCGATGATAGAAGAGTTTAAAGCTCTACAAAAAACTAATACTTGGTCTTTAGTGCCTAAACCAGGAAATGCAAAAGTTATAGGTTGTAAATGGGTTTTTACCATTAAAAGACACCCTAATAGATCCATTCACAAATATAAAGCTAGGTTAATGGTTCAAGGTTTTCACCAAGAAAAAGATTTTGACTTCGAAATTAGACTTACAACAATTAGACTGGTCTTAAACTTAACTCTTTCTCAAAATCGGGTGATAAGGCAATTTGATTTAACAATGCCTTTTTGAATGGGAATTTACATCAAATAATCTGCATGTCACAGCCAATTGGCTTTGAAAAGAAGTCTGACACACATGTTTGTAAGTTGAATAAATCTCTCTATCGCTTGAAACAAGCTCATAGAGAGTAGTTCATTAAGTTAAGTGCTACTTTGCACTCTTTCGGTTTCAATCATGCCAAGTTTGATAATTCTTTATTTATCAAGAAACATACCCATTTAATTATTTATATTCTTTGCTATGTGGATGACATTATAATTACTGGCAATAATTCACATTGTGTGACTGACATGATTAAGCTATTTTCTCACTAAAAGATTTAGGTGACTTAAGCTATTTTTTGAACATTGAGATTCACAAAACTAAAAATAGAAAATTGCATCTCTCACAAACCAAATATATTACAAATTTATTATCAAGATTGGGAATGGCTCAAGCTAGCTCTATGCCAACCCCTATGGTTTCTTCATTACAATTGTTGTCTGTAGGTTCAGAGACTTTTGAAGATCAAAAGCTTTATCGAACTGTTGTAGGATCTCTACAATATTTATGCATCACAGGACCAGATATCTTTTTTCTTGTGGCAAAAATTAGCCAATTTATGTAGTCTCCCCTCTTGGCTCATTGGAAGGCAACAAAGCGAGTGTTAAGATATTTGAGAGGCACACAACATCATGGTTTAGTCCTGCACAGCGATGATATGAGATTATATGGATTTGCAAACTCGGATTGAACTGCATATCTAGAAGATAGAAAGTCTGTGTCAGGATATTGTGTGTATTTAGGGGCTAACTTAATTTCTTGGATGTGCAGAAAACAAACCACAATAAGTCGTTCCTCTGCAGAAGCAGAATTTAGGAGTGTAGTAGCTTGTGAAGTTGAGGTACAATGACTCAAGCATTTGTTAGAAGAACTGGATGTCAAGCTTCAAACTGCTCCAACGATATATTATGACAACTTGAGCGCTATTTTTTTAGTGACAAATCTTATGTTACATGACAAGATTAAATATTTTCAGCTTAAAGTACAAGTAATCAGGGATAAGATAAATCAGAAACAATTATATGTTATGCATATTCCAGGGACAGATGAGGTTGCTGATCATCCTACTAAACCTTTGATAGCCTCCACATTTGAAAGACTGAGGTTCAAACTGCAAGTTGTCCCAAGGCCAAGCTCGAGTTTGAGGGGGAGTGTCGATGAGTGTAACTCTTTGGTTATAAAGAGTCAAGATAATTAAGAATAAGTGTGATGAGTTATGACAATTGTAGAGAAACTAGTCTTGATTTATGTGTGCTATATAAGTAGAGAAGTAGAGTTCTATTTACGTTTTAGCGACTCATTGTTATTCTCAACTCAATTTAATATTGCTATTCTTTAGTTTTCTATTTCCTTTTCTTTCTTTTTACTTTTATGCTATCAAAGCTTCTGTTGCAAGAATCCTTTCAGGTGGTACCTGCAAGAGAATCTGATGTTTAAGTTAGTAAGACTTTAAGCAAGTTTTTTAGTAGCGTAGAACGTGAATATATCTGAGGAGTGTCAGTGTATTTATAGCAGAGTTGACAACCACCTTTTTGGAGTAGCTTCACCTTTGTTGGTTCCGTTCCCCTTATCTTGGGAGATTGTTAGAATCTATCTTTTAATGGAGATAGAGATAGTAGGAGAGATTTAGGGAGGCAGTTACTTGTTTAGATAAGTAAAATTGGACCTTCTTGTCGTGTCCGAAGAGGAGATCCTTGGTAGGCTTTTATACTTAATGGGCCTGGCTTTATGTTTTAAGTCAAGGTATGAATAGTGCCCCTACTTGAGTCCGAGCTTTTATGAGGTCCGACCCAAGCATTTGTGGCTTCAGTTTTTATTGTCGGGTACGCCGCCTTCAGGAGGTCAGATACTCGACATGTTTCAAAATTTTAAAATGTTGCTGCTTTGATGATATGGCGAACATTACGCGGCAGTTTTCTAGGAATCCACGTGTGGCTTTAAAGAGGGGTGCAAATATTTTTTTTCCCCTTGTTTCTTATAAAAGCTTCACTTCTTCCCTCTTCTTTTCTTTTTTATTTCTGAAACGCTTTGCATTCATTTCACTCATCGAGAAAAACTCCTTCATTCTTCTTCCTTTGTTCTTGCTTCATAACCGTTTTCCAATTTTAAGATTTCTCCATCTTGGACCGTTTGAAGATTTCTTTGCATTTCAAAGAGGAACATTCGAGTTTTCTTGCTGTTTGACATGCCCTTCTATTTCCGTGCTATATCAAGGTTGGTACTTTTACCCATTTTTCTTGTTTTCTATTTCGTTACTCTAGACAATACTTGTATTTGTTTTCGAATGATACTCTTAATGATGATTGGACATAGTGGCTTGCCACCACTTGTTCCATGTTAAGACTCGATACTCTGTTGATCCTACGACGTAAGGGTGACCAGGCACTTACAAATTCCCGAGAATGGTACCCCCATTGAGCGATTTGATATATACATATGAGAAAAAGCTATGCATAGACTCATGGGGATGCGCGTCGGGGGACAATCCAAGGGTTTAGCAAATCGGACTTGTTGGGTTGGTTGTATAATTGACAGATGAGCTCATTAGCCATAGGACAAGCATGCATCATATGCATTTGTATGCTTTGCTTGGGTTTGAATTTGTTTTAGTTTGCCTAATTGTTAAACTGTTATTAACTGCTACCTGAACTATTTGCTGTAACTGTTATCTAAACATGTGCTTTCCTTGTCTGTTTTGCCTGTGTTTGTCCTGGTGTGCTACTTTTGAGAATGAGCTTTGGTGCTGAATTGATGATTGTGTTGATTGATTGCGTAGTTGGTTTCTGATTAAGATTTTCTTATAAGAAAATAAAGCTTTTGGATTTCTAGATATTTAAATACTGATTTTTGAAAAGGGTTTTTGGATGACTAGTTGTTGGTTTTTAAAAGGGTGAACAATAATTACTGAGTTTAAAAATAGATTTCTCTTTAAATATCTTATTATGACAATTCTGAAACTCTGTGGTGAGACCGTGTGGTTAGGTTTTCACCCCCTACAGCTTTATCTTTTCAGGAGACGGATGAAAAAGCTCACGAAGGGTTGTATTGCATTTCGCTTAGTCGAAAGTGCTGTTTAGTTTTTATTTATTTACCCCTCTCCATCAATATTATATTATGTAAGAGGGATAGGAGTTGTATGATTTGTATGTATATAATATGTATAAGTTACTTGAGTAAGAATTTTTGTACATGTATATGCTTGTTTTGTTTTATTTAAAAAGTATTCTTTTTTCGATTTTCAAAAAGAACAGTGATACGATTTCGAGTCAAAGGCTCCTATTTTATTATTAAGTATATGAAGTCGTCGTAATACTTCTTGCTATCAGAGTAGCGCAGCCGGAAGCGTGACATTCTGATAGTGAGGGTGTTACGTATTAAATATTTATTGCATGGTGTTATTGTGGTAGAAATTTTTATTGTGGTGAATGATGAATTTGCTGTGGCAATGGAATTCAGGATTCTTATGACCAGTCAGAACTTTTCCATGTGCTTTGTTTAAACTCCGTTCCTGATGAGGAGCTATTTGGATGAAACCAAACTCTCGCCTAAACCTATCACTTGCATGTCATTCAATGCATTCGAATGATATCAATAGCATCGTAGCGCTGCACACAACTAAGTGTATATAGATGTCTGTATGAATTATATTTGGCTCAATGCGATCAACAACATAGACCTCCCACACAAACTACACACAATAAAAGAAACAAATGATTAGAATCCAGATAATAATAAGGCTCAACCCAAAATAAATACTTATTTAATTAAAACATACCTGATTTTTCTGAAGATCATCCGGACTTCCTAAAGTGAGCAAGACTACTAAAAAATTTATAGCATCGGTATGCACGCTCCTAGTTACGTCACCTAACATGATTTATTTCGTTAACACAATTCCATCTTAAATACGAAAATACGATGTGGATCGATCATTTTACCTGTTTGCAAGCAGAAAAATGCAGGAATCCCTAGGAATCAACGCAAGAAATGGTAGACGTATCCAAGTCCAACTTAGCAGTAGTGTTAGTAGACCATCGATTTTCTTACAATCAAAATGAGATGTCCTACATAGCGCTTTCTATAGGTGTGCTAGGCATGCAGATCCCCAATTATACTGTCTGATACTGCCAAAATCGCGAAGTAAAGGCAGAACTTTCCGGTGCACAGCTACCCCAGACTTGTCTCCAAACAAGATTGTACCAAATAACAACATAATGTGACACTTCACATACCTCTGAATACTATTTTCGTCAATCAACAGTAAACGATCTTTTAAATTCCGAAGGCACGTCAATTTTATGAAGCTTCCTCTACAGTCTGACTTTCTCGGTGCAACCACAAATTGGTGCAAACACTCCGCCTCTAAGGCTTCGTGGCTACTTATAGTCACTTCTGTCACTGAAAGACCATTTGTCAAAAAACCAAGAATAACAGCCACATCTTCCAGTATCACATACAGCACACTCACCAACCAGAAGGTAAAATGTGTGTGTGTGTGTCTGGGTGCCACCTCTCGATTAGAGCATTTACTATTAATGATTAACATTGAACTATTCCAATATAAAAAACGTGATAAAAACCAATAAATTATAAATGCTCCTCCACATTCTAATCTTATTGAGCCTAAGTATATTTTATATTAGTGTTTTAAGTCATTACTATAAGAAATATCATACTATTAAATATTATAACCATTTAATATATATAAAAATTTGGATATACTTACAAAAAAAAATTTTAATTCAAGTTAGAAAATATTTTTTAATTATCTTTTTTCTCTTTTTAGTTTAAAGTATTATTTATTAATATAATAAAAAATAAAAATAACAATAGTTATTCACATAATTAAAATAGATCACATTACTACGTAAATAACATTACATATATTTAAGTTTATTATATATGATAAATGATAATTTTGATTTTTTTGTAGTAATCATATAATTACTTTATGTATATAAATCATCTAATTTTTATAACACAATATATTGCATAATTTTAATATTCTACTTTTCGTATAGATACATTAAAATGTGGCTCATTTTTTTGGATATAAGAAGTATGTGTGTATTGTGCGTTGTTGTAGAGAATGTGGGTGTTAGACATGGATATGGGATAGCTTTTTCTAAAACAAGGGATGAAGAAATCGGACAATCCGATTTCTTTGTAAAAAAATTAAGCCTACTAATCGAACAGTCCGATTAGTGTGGAAGAGAAAATTTAAATTTTGGCGAAGGTAATCGGACCCTCCGATTTATGTTTAAAAAATTAAAAAAATTTGGGATACACCAATCGGAGGGTCCGATTTGTGTACCCCAAATTTTTTTAATTTTTTAAACACAAATCAGAAGGTCCGATTTGTGTACCCAAAAATCGAACGGTCTGATTTTTACTCCCGACACCACAGTTGCGTAAAGCACCTATACACTCCATAACACTCCATAACAGCGTCCTACACCATTCCTCCTCCTACATCTAAATTAAAAAGTGTTAAAATGTTATTAGTATTATTTTGCATACCAAATAAACAACTTAAATCATTATATAAAACAATAAACATAATATGCCAACACTTTTTTTTTTACTTATATTAATATTTAAAAAATATTTAAATAGTATAAACTGCAATATTTTTGTTTAGTAGAAAAATAAGAATAAAAATTATTAACTAAGTTAATTACATAATTAAAAAATTATGGATAATTTTTTAAATAATATAAAATACTATTTTTGCATAATCTAAATTTTATGAAAAAAATTTAAATAATAATTCAATTTTCAATAAATTACATATCAAATATTATTATATAGGTCCTAATTATTTTAATTAAATTAATTTATATTCATAGCAAAAAATATTTATTTAAGTTTATAATTTAAGTTTTCGTGTAGGGCAGAGAATGAAACTAGTTCGCTTTTGATTTTTGGTGTGGGAGAGAGAAAGGTGTATATCAATATGGTGTGACTATAGGAGTGTTTTATTTGGTTATGGGATGACACAAATCGGACGGTTCGATTTGTGATTTCGAAAGTAAAAAAAAATTAATGTTAAAATCGGACCGTCCGATTTTTATTTTAACAAATAAAAAAATAAAAAATACAAATCGTACCATCCGATTTGGAGTTTAATTTTTTTTTAGGTAAAGTACTAAACTGGTCCCCTACGTTTGGGCGTAACTCTGTTTTGATCCTTAAGGTTTAAAGTGTTCTATTTGAATCCAAAAAAGTTTCATTTAGCATCAATTTAGTCCCACAGTGAGGTCAAAATTAAATAATTAACAAAATATCCTATATAACAACAGTTCAAGAACAAAATCGATAATTTAGAGAACAAGTACAAGCTCCAGAGGCACAAAATCAACCATTGATGCATCAATACATTTATTTATCATTTTCTTTAGTTTTATAGAAAATATTTTATTTATATTATAAAAAAATAATAAATAAATGTATTGATGTATCAATGGTTGATTTTATGCCTCTAGAGCTTGTACTTGTTCTTCAGATTATCGATTTTGTTCTTGTACTATTATTATGTAGGACATTTTGTTAATTATTTAATTTTGATTTCACTGTGGGACTAAATTGATGCTAAATGAAACTTTTTTGGATTCAAATAGAACACTTTAAACCTTAAGGACCAAAACAGAATTACGCCCAAACCTAAAGGACCAATTTAGTACTTTACCCTTTTTTCTTTAAGCAAATCGGACCCTTCGAGTTGTAATTTATTTTTTTCATCAAACAAATCGGACCGTCCGATTTGAATAAAACACCATATGAAAAAAAATACCTAATTTTTCAATAACAATGTATTACACATATATTTAACCAATATAAAAAAAATTAGGCAAACTAATTTTGCTAACAATGAACTTTTAGAGTATATAATAAGATTATTATTAATAAAGTTAAAAAATTAATTTTTTTATATTTTAATAAAATTATTTGATTTTTTTTTATTTTAACATGTGATTTAAAATACAGGTTAACTAAATCCATATCAAAATCAAGAATGAAAAAAGTGAAAGATATTTGCTTGAAAAGGAAAGGAAGTATATAGAGAAGTTAAAAGTTGTTTAGTGCAAAATGTAAATAGCATTATTAGGGAGTTGATGGGGCAATGCAAGACTCATTCTTAAATATTAATTAATTAATATAAGTGGGATACAGAAAACAAGGCCAGCAGAGAGACACGTCGAGGGCTCCCGTCGCATCATCCATCAGCCATCGGCACTGACTAGCACGCATGAAGCATCCCCATTAACTTCCAAAATATTCATTCATACCCATTTCATTAACTACCCATATATCTTCGGAATTGTTTCGATCTAGGATTAAAGTTAAGATAGATACTTGGTTTATACTATGGTCTAAAATAAAACTAGATATAAAAAGATAAAGACTTATCTAAGAAATTATATGTTGAGTCTGTAGCGGAATTTTAACTTCTAATAGATAAAAAGTAATATGAAATTGAGCATTACTCACAATAGTATACTCGCTATATAATTATTAAAAAAAAAAAAGAAAAAAAAATAAATAATTGCTATGAATGTGAATTCCTTTAATTTTTAATTGAAATTGAATACATTTTGATTTCACTTATTTATATAGTTTCTTAACTTCTATAAATAACAAGAGAGCATACTATAAAATAGTTTTCTATAAAAGCTCTTTAACTATCCACTATTTTCTCTCTTCCATCATTTGTCTGCCTCCCTTTGTTTTCTCTTTGTCTTTCTTTTATTCTCACAATTCTCCACATCGTTCACAATTTGAAATCTACTCAAATTTTGGACGATCAAAGTGTGGTATTCATATCCGGTTGCATCATTTTTACAATGACTGCCTACGTACTTTTGTTCAGGATCAAACCAATCGTAGTTCTTCTATTTCTCCATGTAATGCCTAACATGAAGCAATATTGAGCAATTCCAAACAGTGTTGGAACTTGTTTCCTGACACTGCTTTAGTCAACATATCAGCATGGTTTTCATCTGTGTGTATTTTTATAAGAGAAATGTTACCTTTCTTTATAACATCGTGCACGAAATGATATCTTACATCAATATGCTTGGTACGAGCATGATGAACCTGATTTTTAGCCAAATAAATTGCACTTTGACTATCACAACTCAGGTTCACGCAATCTTGCTTCAACCCCAAATCATCTAGAAGACCCCTTAGCCACAATGCTTCTTTCACCCCTTCTGCTACTGCTATGTACTCAGCTTCTGTAGTAGATAGTGCCACTGTAGCTTGTAACATCGATCGCCAACTAACTGGAGCACCTTGTATTTTATATACATAACCAGTCGTAGAACGTCTTCTATCTAGATCACCAGCATAATCAAAATCAACAAAGTCGCTGATTTGACATGATTTTTCACTAAAGCATAAACCTGTGTCAATTGTACCCTTCAAGTATCTTAATATCCACTTGACTGCTTCCTAGTGTGCCTTACCCGGGTTTGTCATGAACATGCTAACAACACTGACTGCCTGTGAAATATCTGGGCGTGTACACACCATCGCATACATTAGGCTACCGACTGCACTAGCATAAGGTACATTTTTCATGTAAGCCTTATCCTCTGCTGTTGTGGGAGATTGTTTACCAGAGAGCCTAAAATGTGGAGCCAACGGCGTTACCACCGATTTAGCATTTTTCATTTCAAACCTTTCAATGACGCGCTCAATGTATCCTCTTTGGCTCAAGAACAATTTTTGGCTTGATCCATCTCTTTTAATTTCTATGCCTAATATTTTCCGTGCAGCACCCAAGTCTTTTGTTTCAAATTCTTTACCAAGTTGAACCTTTAACATATCTATCTCTACCTTGCTCTTAGAGGCAATAAGTATGTCATCCACATACAATAGAAGATAGATATAATCACCTCCAAGAAGCTTACGAATGTATACACAACAATCATAATTACTTCTGAAAAAACCTTGTTTTAACATAAAGGAGTCAAATTGCTTATACCATTGCCGAGGAGATTGTTTCAATCCATATAGCGATTTCCTCAAGCGACATACCTGACTTTCTTTACCCTCAACCTTGAAACCCTCAGGTTGATACATGTAGATTTCTTCCTCTAAGTCACCGTGCAAGAATGCAGTCTTCACGTCTAGTTGTTCCAACTCAAGATCACCATGAGTGACAAGACTTAAAAGCACCCGTATGGAAGTGTGTTTCACCACAGGAGAAAATATCTCATTGTAATCAACACTTTCTTTCTATGCAAATCCCTTTGCTACTAATCTAGCTTTGAATCTTGTACCATCTGACTTAGTAGGATCTTCTTTTCTTTTATACACCCACTTACAACCAATTGCAGTCTTTTTCACGGGCAATGTGACCACATCCCATGTCTTGTTCTTATGAAGAGATTGAATCTCTTCCTCCATAGCGACCAACCAACTCTCTCTATCTTTGTCTTTGATAGCATGTTTGAAGGTGACCAACTCATCATCCTCCACTGAGAGTGCATAATCTACCAAGTTTACCTACCCATAATATCTCAAAGGCTTGTCTGACCCGAACTTCTGAACAAATTTATAATTTCTCTTTGGCCTAGTAGATGCCAAAGAATCCTGCTGCTGCTGTTGTAATACATGTGCATTTTCTCGCTGAATTTCCTCATGATCAAGTTCATCCTCTACGTCATCTCGAGTAGCATTAGGATGCTCCATCTGAACATTACTAGAGTCTATTTGTTGGTATTTAGACTCTATCTCCACCACTTGAGTATTCGAAGTTTTTCCAACATCACCATCATCTGGCACCATATCTTTAGACAAAGCTACCATAGATCGTTCGTCAAAGGTAACATCCCTGCTAATTACAAACTTAGAATCATTTACACTCCAAAGGCGATAGCTTTGAACCCCTCTTGGATACCCCAAAAAGATTGCCTTCTTAGCTCTATCATCAAGCTTATTATCTTTGACATGATAATAGGCTGTGCATCCAAAGACTCTGAGTTTCTCGTAATCTGCATGTTTTTCTGACCACACCTTATAAGGTGTGTCTCCATCTAGAGAAGAATGTGGAGATCGATTCACTATGTAGCAAGCTGTAGCAACCGATTCTACCCACCATTCTCTGCCTAACCCGAAATTAGAGCGCATACACCTTGCCTTCTCAAGTAGCGTACGATTCAGTCGTTCGGCGACTCCATTCTTTTGTGGTGTTTCTCTAACTGTCCAGTATCTTGTAATGCCTTCTCGGTCACAGAACTCCTTGAAAGCCCCATCCGTGTACTCTGTGCCATTATCAAATCGTAGAGTTTTCAGATTCCTACCTGTTCGGTTTTCAACCATTGCTTTCCACCGCTTAAAAGTATCGAATACCTCATTCTTATGTTTGAGGAAGTAAATCTAAACATACCTGGAATAATCATCAACAAAAGTAACAAAATACCTGGAACCACCCTTGGAAGTAACTTTAGCCGGGCCGCAAACATCAGTATGTACGTAGTCTAACAACCCTCTGTTTTTATGCTTGATTGTAGAAAACTTCACCCTATGTGCCTTTCCATACACACAATGCTCACAAAATTCTATTGTGGTTTCTTCATATTGTTCAGCAAACCTTGTCCACAAAGCAATGATAGACCTTTCTCTGACATATGTCCAAGCCGCATGTGCTATATTCTTGTGCAATTTGTTTGATCTCTACTTCTACCGATTCCAACTGCTAACTCACCTGTGATTGTTGTCCCCAAAAGAGAATAAAGATTACCGTGACGAACTCCCTTCATGACTACTAAAGAACCACGAACAACTTTTAGTACCCCATTTTTCGCAACTATTTTGCAGCCATTTTTCTCCAACAAACCTATGGAGATAAGATTTTTCTGCAAGTCTGGAATATGCCTCACATCCTTTAAGGTTCTTACTCCTCCATCATGTATCTTGATTCTTATAGTACCCAACCCCACAGTTTTACAAGCATGATCATTGCCCATTAAAACTGTGCCACCATTTATGCTTTCATAGGTAGTAAACCACTTCTTATTTGGACACTTATGGTGAGAGGCTCCTGAATCAAGAATCCACTTACCGGAGATTTCATAAGATTGTTCTGTTACAGAGTAACAATCCTCCTCATCATTTGAGACGTAGCTTGCTTCTTGCTTTTCTTTTGGGTTGTCGTTGTTCTGTTTCTTGAAAGTTATATTCTTATTTGGACAATTTGCTTTGAAATGTCCAACCTCACCACATTTAAAGCATGTTCTCTCCGCGTGAGGTCTAGATTTTGGCCTAGACTTTCCACGCTTATTATCTTTTCCTCTTTCATTAGTCTTTCCTCTAGCCGCGAATAATCCTTGTGCTTGATCATTATACTCTCTTTCATTTGAAGATGACATTACACTTGTAGTAACCTTACGTAGATCATCCGCTTAAAGTGATGCCCTCGTCTCATCCATGGTCAGAGTGTCACCCACCAGCATCAATGTCTGTACCAGATTTTTGTAGGACTTCGGTAATGAAAGTAACAATATGAGTGCCTGGTCTTCATCATCAACCTTCACATCTATATCCTTTAAGTTTGATATGATCCTATCAAACTTATTGATATATTCTCAGATTGAGGTGCCTTCCTCCATCTTGCATGTATACAATTTGGATTTTAAGTAGATCCTGTTAGTTAGAGTCTTCGTCATGAAGTTACTCTCTAACTTTGTCCAGATGCCTACTACAGTTGTTTCTTCGTTCACCAAGAAAGCAACATCCCTCTCAAGGCATAAGATTATTGCAGCCCGTACCTCGAGATCTAATTCTTCTCAATCCTCATCATTCATTCCTTCCGACTTTTTCTCTTTTTCCGCTAGTGCCTTGTGTAACTTTTGTGATATAAGCAGGTTTTTCATCTGCATCCTCCAATAGGAAAAATCATTTTTCCCATTGAACTTCTCGATTTCATATTTGCCTACTTTGACATTACTACTAGTAGAAGCCATTATATTCAAAATTGAATTTTACCACTCAAATAATGAATAATATAACGTTGGCTCTTGATACCAATTGTTGAGTCTGCAGCAGAATTTTGACTTCTAATAGATAGAAAGTAATATGAAATTGAACATTACTCATAATAATACACTCGCTATATAATTATTAAAGAGAAAAAAATGAATAATTGCTATGGATGTGAATTCCTTTGATTTTTAATTGAAATTGAATACATTTTGATTTCACTCATTTATATAGTTTCCTAACTTCTATAAATAATAAGAGAGCATACTATAAAATAGTTTCCTATAAAAGCTCCTTAACTATCCACCATTTTCTCTATTCCATCTTTTGTCTGTCTCTCTTTGTTTTCTCTCTGTCTTTCTTTTATTCTCACATTATGTCTTCTCTATACATACTCGATCTTATAGAAGTTGGATGCCACGATAATAGTGCAACCCTATTTTTTTTTTAAATAAAATAATTAATCTTTAATATATTTACCATTTATTTAAAAAGAAGATGTCAATAATTTTTTTTTAAAAAAAGAAATAATTATCCACTACTTAAAGTGGAATTAGTTTAATAGTTACTTTTTTATTATAAATATATTGATACTCTTAAATATATTTAAAATTCAATCTACTAAAATTTGTCTAAAATTTTTACTAACTTAAGTATTACAATCTTTTGTAGGTACTATTCCTTTTATTTTCTCACAAAAAATTCAGACGACAACATTTTAATGCCAATACAAGTATAAATCAGACGCTGTCTCGAAAAAATCTGGATCTCACGTTCACCATTTCAAATAATCTTCGAAACAATTTGTTTTCGTGCATAAATTAAAGTTACATCTTGCCAAAGTATATCATTACTGGGTTAAGGTCTCAAGTGAGGTTTTCTACTCCAACTTTAAAGATGGTGGGCTATTTGTAAGGACAAGCTTCAATAAAAATTTAATAGACACGTGTTAAAGCAGAGTAGTGTTCACCTATGTTGTGGTATTTTGTTCCACATTTGTAGGTTTTTTTTTTTAAATATATATTAAATTATTAAAAATGAATTCTTTAAAAATAACCTAAATGATGTGTTATATATTATTGTGAGACTTTACAAAATGTTATTATTTTTATAATTAAAATAATATTTTTTATAAAACATCTATATTTTATCTTTTTTATAATTATTTTTTTAATTATAAAATGTCAATTTTATATTATCATCATATCAATATAAAATATTAAAATAAATGAAGTTGACTTTATTGTTTAGTCAACTAAAGTCAACTTCATTTATTCATCACATACATTACCATACGACAATATCATTTACTAGTAAAAATTCAACATTTATAAGTTGACTTTTGTATAAGTGTTGTTTGTTATAAAGAATTACTAATAGTCCACCGTGTGTTCTTATATATAATGATTATAATTAAGTGATACGTCCTTGACTCCTTCCACAGTTTCATTATTTGAATAGATAAGATATAAGAACCAAACTCCTATTTTTTAATATCTAGAACCTTCCACACAACTTCTCTTGACATGTGCCATATGCTTTCATTAACTCTTATGGAAATCATAGTAGATCTCGCATATATATATCTTTCAAATATATCAGACTTATTTAGTGCAAAACCAAATTGATTCTTTATAACGAATACTACTTTTCAATACGCTTATTCTTGTTCTTCCTTATGCAAAACTTCATATTGAATAGCTTACAAACTTTTCTTTTCCCGGATGCATATATCATAGAGCTCATAAATTAAACCTACCATTTCTTTTATGTTTATTTTAACATAAGAATGAAAGCAATTCTTTCTCCATTATTAATCTAGCTCTAGCATTATTTTGGACCTCAATATCTCATGATAAAGAACATTTCGATTTGAGTTATGCCCTTCTATCTTAGACTTTTCAATAAATGTACATATATACATCAATATGTATAATATCATGTATCACTAATTGCTATTATCTTTTGTTTCGGTCAAAGATTTTTTCATTATTTAATTAGTTTGTATTTTAATATTAATAAAATATCAACTTATTATTATAATATATCTACAAAATTTTTATATTATATATATAGTGTCTATTTGACAAAAAAAAAAAAAAATTAAAATCAACATATTTATGTGTTCTATATCATATGGTTATTAGTATCTAGTGTTGTTATTAGTATCTCTACTTCATAAGTTAAGATAACCCATTACTCCACTTTACAAAGTGGGGAGCAAACATATCAAAGTACAGGATTTCTACATATCATATCACCAAAAACTAATGTAAAGAAAATAGTGTGTAAGCTTGCAGCTTGCCCCAGCATATGCTAAGACAGCCCCCATGCTATAATTTGCGTAAAGAAAAGTTTTCTTTAAATTATTAGTAAAAATAGTAGAATACTATATTGTCAATAATAAAGTGAACGAGTTAATTAAATATCAATAGAAGAAAACTATAGAAATTGAGTAAAGCTAAATACTTATATAAAATTAGGTGGAAATTCAGGTCGACTTCACATTAAGTTGATAACTGAGAGTCATTAGATGATTTGATTGATTTGACTAAATTTTCATGTAACGGCTCTCAGCTATCAACTTCATATGAAGTTGAGTGCACTTAAATTTTCACCATAAAATTATGTTAGGTAGACACTTCTTAGTTTATATGTAAATAGAAATAGTTTAGAGTACCTGGTAAGTAAATCTTTTAGTTCTTGTATAGTTGTATATATAATTTTTCTTATTTTTTGATTTTAAGCAGCTAACGTTCTACAAATACATACTGTAGCATAGTGGATTAATAATAATAAAAATAATCCCATTATGTTACTAATAGTATTCTTGTCAACTTCTGCCAACTCTTGTTTATGACCGTATTTAATAGAAGTATCTTTGTAGATGTATCTAATAAAAATATTTTTTATAACTGTGTTTAATAGAAGTGTTTTTATAGATGTATTTCTTAGATATATCTCTTTATACATGTATTTAAAATATAATAATTAATTATTATTGACAATAAATTGACAGATAATATATTACTACTTACTCTACTTAATAAAAATCATAAGAAACAAACAAACGAAAACTTTTAGAATAGGAATATCCGCAATTAATACGCGTTAACATGGTCAAACAGTTAGAACGTTAATCACATCTTACCATTAATTCACAAGAAGTGCCGAAAGGCAATACCCTAGGTGGTAGGGAAAAGCATTGATTTGAAGAAAAAGCTTAATTTCACAAGAAAACGGACCTAGCCTTTTGGTATATCTTGCCTTTCCACCACGAAAAATATTTGAATTGTGAAATTATTCAATTTGATCTTATACATTTTTATAAAATAATTAGACTAAGTAAGTTGATAACAAAAAATAATACATCGCTTTCAATGAATGGTGTATATGCATATGTATCACACCCTCAAAGGCAAGGCAAAGCAAAACGAAGATGTATGACTCCGCGTCGTTCCCACCACACAAACTACCACCAAGCTGCTTCTGTCTTTTTCGTTTATGTTAATGTAATTGTTTTTTCCTTTAATTACTTCCTTTCTTCTTTTTCTTTTTATTTTATTTTATTTTTACACCATGCCACCGCCCAAAGAAAGGGACCGAAAGTTATACCCCCATTATTGTTTTCAAGTATTTAAGAAAATAAATATATATATAATGTTAGTAATCCCTTAACTTGGAAGTGAATAGATTAAGATGGCACGAACCAATCTTCACGAGTCAGAACCGACTTTTCAATTAAATTAATTTATCTACTTCCGTCGTCTTGATTGGTTTCGTTAGTTTATGCCTTATGACGTCACTAACCACGTATGCATTAATTTGGTTATTGTTTTTTTATCTATATAGAATGGTGGAATGATTCCAGAACATTGAATCTTCTATCCTTCTATATTCGTATGTAAATGATTTTGACCAGCTGTCATATTGTTTTATCTTAGTCAAATTGTCATCATCATCATAAAGCTTTTTTGTTACAATTTATCGTTAATTATTTTTTATATGATGGATAAAATGGTGTAATACATTGATATGAGTTAAAATGAGTGTATTTCATAAGTGTGATATATAATATAAATCGTTACTCACGATTTGCATAACAAAAGAAATCGTTATTCACGATTTCATAAATTACATTTTTTTTTAATTAAAAAATTAAAATCATGACTCACGATTTTTTTTTGTCTTATCTAAAATCGTAACCTACGATTTCTATTAATTTTTTTTATTTTTTGTCTTATTTAAAATCGTTACTCACGATTTCTTTTATCCCATATCAGTGCATTATACCAAAATATCATAATATTAATGAAAAACACCTATAACAACACAATATAAAAAAAAAAATAGCCACAATTTATCTGCATATGTCAAATTATAATATCATACGAAGAAAGAAGTAATATTATCTTAGTCTTTTATAACATTAGAATAATAACTTAATTACCTTTTTGTGTATAATAAAATAAAATTATGACTCACTCAATTTCAATATGACTGCATACAAATAGATGTAGTAGTAATTGTATTTAATTGAGTTAGTATAGTTAACACAGAGATCAGACCCTACATAGTACATAGTACTTACTATACAGAGTAAAATACAAATAAGGATAAGGTGTTCTTTGCAATTTGCAATTTACAATTTTCAATTTGTAGTTTGCAATTTGCAGTTTGCAAACCAGCAAACTGTAGTACTAGTAAAAAGGATAATCATCAATAGCTTTCATATAATTTACTCCCCTATATATGTTGCTGCTATTGGAGAATATTAATTGTCGTGAAAAGGTTGATGTTGTTGGAGATAGAGTGAGAGATATGAGGGAAGAGGGAAGAAGTAAAGATAACGTTGAAAAAAAATAAAATAAAGTTATTAACTATGAAAAATTTTAAGGATAACTGGCGTGAACCTTATCCTGATGAAGCGCCCTCAAAGCTAACTTACCTAATTTTCAGTTCACAGCTACCATCATTAACATGTATGATCAGTTCATTTCCCTCTCTCTCTCTCTCTTCCCCATCTTCTAGTAATGCTAGCTGTGTCTCTTCTTAGATAACTAACACTTCTCACTCGAGCCAGCATGTATGTACGAATTTTTACTCATTGAAAATACATGAATTTTATATCCTTATGTGAGAAAATAATTAGATGAGGCATATCATTTTTTATATGTATCGTCCCACAGACGGTATGTCCACAGTCACCAATTCCATTGTGGTTAAAAAAAATCCAAAATCTAAGAAAGGAGAAATATTTAACATCATTTTATTTAAAATTTAATAAAATAAGACATTTAAAATTATTAAAAAAATATTTAAAAATTTAAAAAAAATATATAATTATTATAAAAATCATCCTAAATATATAACAAAAGCACATTTGAAACTTAGAAAAAAGAAGCATTTAAAATTAATAAAAAAAATCATCTAAACTTAGAAAAAGAAGAGGATTTAGAGGAGAGAACACGGTATCGCAGGACAACAAATTGCAGGAGAGAGGCGTTGGGAGGAATTGGAGGATTGGAGGGGGAGACGGGCGCGTCGCGACGAGAGGATTCAAAGAGAGAGGGAATGGCGTCGCGGGACAATGGGTTGCAGGGAGAGACGTGGCGTCACGGTTTGGATGGATAAGCGCAATGGAAATTTCACGGAACACGTTTTTGAAATTTTTTTTTTTGAAGTAAAAGTATCTCACTACAATAAGATGGAGCAAGAACAAAGAAGTAACAACTTACAAACTCTAAAATAACTCAAAATAATCCTTAGTTATTTTTGGCATTGTTATCAACAACTAAAGGTTCACCACCAAACTATTTATTAGAATTTGTAAAAGATCTGTTAATAATTTTTACCATACTTAAACACTGATTGTTGAAATTTCTATAATTTTTTTTAATTAAATTGTCCAAATGACAGCAAAAAAAATCAATAAACCACCTTTTTCTCTCTCACCTTTGTCATTAGTAAATCTGTACAACTTTCAAAGTGTTATCTGAGGATACCTAAAATAACGCACATCCTTCCAAAAGTGAACAACCAAACACACCACAACTGCTAAGTAAACTCACATCCAATGAATAAGTGAAAACTAGTTTCTATCGATTTATTACATAATACACACATATGATCATCTTGGTCAATAACACTTAATCTTCACAGTTTTTTTTTTTTGTATTCTTCCTACCAACCAACACAAACTACGTAAATAACTCAATTTTTGGTGGGACAAATCCTCGTTAAATTGTACTAGTAAAATTATAGCTTGTTAAAATATCTCTATCTACAATATCTACACAAATAAATTAATGAAATAAATACTTTTTTTTTGTTAAATTTTCATATTACTCTATCTTTTCTCTCAGTTATTAGTTTAACTTATCGTAAAACTTCGTGAAATTGGTTTACTAATTTCAACTTTCACTGAAATACACTTTTAAAATTTTATAATTAAATTTTTATTTTTTTAAAAATAAATTGCTAAATAAAAAAGTTGATTACATATAAAGTTGATTAATTATACTTTTTTAATATATATGGTCCTCACAGAAAAAATGAATTGCATTTCACAAGTGGTTCAGTGTTTTCACAAAAGTAGAGGAGTTGATCGAATCAATAAAAAATATTAAACTTTTAATTTATTCTCCTAATGGTCTTCCAAAACTTTTAAATAAAAAAAAAAATTAAATTTATTTAATATTTAATATTTTTAAAAATAACATATATATTAAATAAAATAATTTCTTTTAATATTAGACAAATAATTAAGAAGATGAATTAAAACTCTTAGTCATTACTTAATAAAAAAATACTTCTTTAAAAGTTAGTCGATTTAATTTTATCCAGATTATTCGCGAGTTAAAAAAAATAATGCAAGTCTACTAATTTTTTTGTTTTCTTATTTTTTTAATAAAAATATATAAACAGTTAAATAATAAACACTAAGTACATTATTTACATTAACACACAGTCACACACTAACAAATAATATTATGATACAGATTATCAATCTAAAACTCTAATGGAAGTTTATGAGTTTATATTATACATTATTCTTATCAATCTAAAACTCTAATGCAACTTATTTTTACAATTTTCCATTTCAATCTCCTCGCGTTAGTTGTTTGACTTTTCTTCTTGTGGTGGTGCGAAGGATACAAATGATTACGTCACCCATTATTACACTCTCTTTACTTAATTACTTAATTATCATATCTCTTCCTACTTACTTACTATATTTAGTTTACACATCCTATCTCTAACTCCTAAACGGCACTACCGCACCATGCATATATATCATTTGTGAATCGTGATACTACTTCCATATCCAAAAAATGATTATTATTACCCTATTTATACCACCATATTATGACGTGACAAAAGAGGGAAATAAAATATTTCGTTTTAGCATGTTACCCATTCTTTGTTAGAATAATGTTTTTAAAAAAATGATGATAATTAATATATTCATGTAGCTCAGAATGTTCCATAAAAAGAATGAAAATATCACGAAAATTCATTCTAACCTAGCAGTTGCCGTATACAAATAGTAAAAGTTTGGATGATATGTTACAATAACGAGTTAAAATTTTTCCCAGTTCTTATGAAACCCTATTATATATAAATATTTCTGTAAACTCTCATGGAGTTTAAACATACGCTTTGATATTGTTGGGCTAACTGATATTGAATTCTTTTGAATTGGTGTTTACCAAACAATAAACAATATATATCTAACCTAACCTCTGTTTCTTTGCCAGTTTTTCTTTTAAAAAATCTAACCTAAACACATGCTAAACCAGACACAAGAGAATTAATTACTATATATACCCTAAACAGAATATCTTGCATACAATATTCATTCAATAATAACTTCTCCAAATAAAGAGTAACCATGAAAGACTTATTCCGATCCTAGTAAAAATTAAAAAAATAAAATAAAATAAAATAGAAAAAGTTACATGTTATTGCAACATTTTAAAATTCGGTTCAATATTTCAATCAATTTGGCCTTTTGTATGCACTTATATAGAGTAGAAAAGATGAAAGAGTTTGAGCCTCCAATGTGAAACTTGCCGAGTCTCTATAGTATATATCCACATACATGAGATGAAAACATTACGTATACATCCATAGGTGGTTTTTGTCTGGCTTCAAAATGGCGAATCAGTTCGTTTCACCAAAGGAGTATACAAGTGCTGGCTTATAAAATCTCCCACAAATGTCATTGAAGCTGTAAACAGATAATGTGGGGTCTATTATGCTGGACCATAATAATATGTGGGGGGAAAAAGAGTTAATATTGATAAACAGAGAAATTTTTGACAATCACAGAATAATACATTCATTTTTCATCTGTTTTAGTATTTATAAAATCAACCACCATATATATATTTTCTTTGTTTGACAATACCTTTTTTAAAATCAAAAGATTAATATTGATTATTTATCTGCGATAATTAAGCAAAGTTAATTATGTATTTTTATTGATGTATGTTGAAGGCTTGAAATCGATGTGGGGATGGGGTGGGCATCTTGAGCATGTCGCCTCTTCCCAATTTGATAATTTGATCTTGGTGTCCGTGGAGGGCCCACGTCGGCACAGACACAACACGATGACAACTACTACTCCTAAATAGAAATAGATATATTTGTTGGCCTGAGGGAACCATTTTCGTGGCCAATAAGAACCCACGTGTCGTGTCTTCATTCGTCATCACCTAGATTTCCTCAATGTGACGACGCACTCCAACCCCTAGATAATAATAGAAATCAACACACCGTTCCCATTCAGAAAAAATAATCAAGAATCCACATCTCCAGGGAGCAACTACTACTACCACTGCTGCTGCTTACTGGACAATTGAGAGAGAGAGCCATGGGCCTTAAGGGGTTGAGGAGCGGCTGGACCGTGCCGCCCAAGCCATGCGACTCCTGCAAGATCGCTTCCGCCGCACTCTTCTGCCGCCCTGATTCCGCCTTCCTCTGCATAGCCTGCGATTCCAAGATTCACTGCGCCAACAAGCTTGCTTCGCGCCACGACCGAGTCTGGATGTGTGAGGTCTGCGAGCAGGCACCTGCTGCGGTCACCTGCAAAGCTGACGCAGCAGCCCTCTGCGTTACCTGCGACTCTGACATCCACTCTGCTAACCCCCTCGCCCGCCGCCACGAGCGCATTCCCGTCGAGCCCTTCTTTGACTCTGCCGACTCTATCGTCAAGGCCTCTGCCGCCTCCTTCAGCTTCGTCGTCCCAACCGACAACGGCATCTCCTCTGACGGATTCCCCAACGACGACGCCGCCTGGCTCATTCCCAACCCAAACTACGGCTCAAAGCTTATGGACGCCCCGGACATGAAATCAAGGGAGATGTTCTTCTCAGAAATGGATCCCTTCCTCGATTTCGATTATTCCAACTCCTTCCAGAACAACAACAACAACAACAGCGCCGGAAACGACAGCGTCGTTCCGGTTCAATCCAAACCCGCTCCCATGATGAATCACCATGCCGAAGGTAGCTGCTTCGACATCGATTTTTGTAGATCGAAGCTTTCCTCCTTCAACTATCCATCACAGTCTATTAGCCAAAGCGTAAGTGCTAAGATATAACAAGCTCATCTTAAAATTGTAGAGGAAAACTTGAATTTCGCTGATTGAAATTTGAATTTTGTTATGCACAACAGGTTTCTTCGTCTTCGCTTGATGTAGGAGTGGTGCCAGACGGGAACACCGTCTCGGATATATCGTACTCGTTCGGCCGGAACTGCTCCGATTCGAGTGGGATGGGATCGGCGGGAAGTGGCGGCGGAGCCACGCAGCTGTGCGGGATGGACCGTGAGGCGAGGGTGCTGAGGTACAGGGAGAAGAGGAAGAACCGTAAGTTCGAGAAGACCATAAGATACGCTTCGCGTAAGGCTTATGCAGAAACCCGGCCCAGGATCAAGGGCCGGTTCGCTAAACGGACCGAAATCGAGTCGGAGGTGGATCGTCTCTACAGCCCCGGCGGTGGTGTCCCAGGGTGTCTCATGCTGGACAGCCAATACGGCGTCGTACCATCGTTTTAGTAGCGTAGAAAAGGAGTGAATGGCAAAGTAGGGTGCATGGGGAAATGCTCTGTTCCTCTTTTCTCGCTAGTATTTGGGGATTGTAGAATAATGAATGATTAGTGAATCTATGGTAACCGTTGATTGAATCTGTCCGGACATGATGCTTATAATTGGCCGTTGATCTGATGCAGAGCATATGAACATTAAGATTTGCTCTGCTGGAGAAAAAGCCCTCTATCTTTTTCTGTAAACTTATTAAAATTAGGAAAAAGAAAACTGTAAAGGGCTTTGTGTAGAATTAGAATCTGTACTGTAAACTCTTTTCACCGCTTTCTCTGTCTCTTTCTCTTTCCAGTTAAAAAGTGTCCTTTTCCAATCTGATCACGGATCTCTTTCCCCGTTTCTATTGGGTGCCTTTCTTCCCAAATGTATCTGTTTTTCTTATGAGAGGTATCATCCTTTGACTATTCTTGTATTAAGAACCTATCATCCTTTTACGACTCCGTGTCATGTTAGGTTACCATATGTACGATTTATTGTTAGTCGTAACTCAAGTTTGATTTCTTTTCTCATCCATATTTTAATCACACAATGGGGTTTAGGGGATATACTCTAGGATGAGATGAAAGGTATTTTCTTTAATTTTCCAGAAGTTTCTATGAATAGAATACTGAATATATAAACGGTGGAAGGGAAGGGGGATGGTTCTCCCAATTAGTCCCACGGTTGACACGTTGGATTTATAAGATCACGAACAAAGGTAAAAATTCAGATGCAGTTGATTTCATGTAAAGTTGATACGTGCGAATCGTTAGATGATTTGACTGATTTGACTAAATTTTTATTTAACGGCTCTCAGATATCAACTTCACATGAAGTCGACGTCACCTGAGTTTTCACCCGAACAATATTGTTTCTCAATAGTCATTACCTCATGTATTAATATTTTACTGTCGTAAAAGCTCGTGATAGAATTATTAATAGATACGCTGTTATAATAAGACTTGCAAATGGTATAACTAGATGTCTCTATCAATGCATATAATTATCTTGGTATATAATATTCAACCAACATCCATTGGAATCCTTGTTAGCTAGGAAGGAGTTTATTTTTAAGTGTCTATTAGCGTTGCTGCCATGGAAAAAAAAAATTGGTGAATATAATGTATTGCGATAATGATATTTTAGATTAATTGTATATATACTAAGAAATTAGAAAGCCTAGTATATTAAAGTTTTTATTAATTTCATTCCAAATTAATTAAGGGGATCAAACATAAAATACAAATGAGTTCAATATTAGAATCTTAGAACAATACTCCAACAGATAATATATAACTCAAAATTGAAATTAATACGAAACTAAATGTATAAGTAAGCTATCCATTTAGCGCTTTAAGCATTACTATGTCACGAATCAAATTCTCATACAATGCATGTTTAATTTCTACGAGTAATGGTAGAGAGATAATCATTTAAAATTAATTTATTTCATTTTATATTTATAATTTTATATGTAATATTTATATTTATATATTTATTATATTTAAAATTATTTATTAATTTTAACAATAGTTAAAGAGTATAAATAAAAAAATACTTTAGACTATTTATTTTAATCTTTATTATCTTCTAATATCTATTTAGCAGATAGATAACAATCAATTCTTAGTCTTTAAATTTTACCTGACAATCAAATTAATTCCTAAATCTTAAAAGTAAGTTGATAGTGTTTGGATAGAGTATTTTACATTAAAGAATTAAAATATAAAAGACTTAAAATAACTCAAAAAAATATATTTCCTCTTTTTAATACTTTAATCTAAGAGTATTAATACATAAAGAAACAAAAAATATTTCTACCTATCATTTTAAATACTAAATAAAGTAAAAAAAAAAAAGGAAGCAACTGTTTAAAGTGGCTGTAATCATAGACATCAACCGATATCTCTCGCGTTAGTTATCTGGAACTCAGGTGCAGTTGACTTCATGTGAAGTTGATAATTAAAAGCCATTAGATAATTTGACTGATTTAAATAAATTTTCATCTAAGAACTCTTAATTATCAATTTTACGTAAAGTCGACTATATCTAAATTTTCACCGGATACTATACTGAGGAGAATTTACTATGACGATGATAAAAATATCACACAAAGTAATTGAAAAGAGATGATTTTTTGACGTGAAAAGATAATTGATATTATTAATTATATATAAAACTACTTTACCATTAAAGATATTGTCTCATGTGACCTATGCTATGGCCCATCGATCTCTTGATCAACAATAAAAATCTATGGATGATAATATGATATTACATTTTCGCGTCCCACACCAAATGCAATTCATCCAACGCATCACTTGTAAATAGGGATATACATATCATCATCGATATACTACACAATTGTTAGGACATATATAATTGGATGAATTTCAGGTATGCCAAAAATTAAGGTGTTTTAATATTTTTAGTTATTCATCTTAATTATGTATATTTTTTTATTAAGATATATGATTAAAAATATTGGACCACTTTAATTTTTGGTATATCTGAAATACTTCTTATATAATAAATTAATAATACAAAGAAGTAATGACTTGAACTCAATACATTACTATTTAAGTGACAATGTTATGCCAGATTGTATTAGTATATAAAGACAGAACACTTAAATATAAATATAAAAAATAAAATTATATTTAATAGATGAGATATGAATAAAAATATTGTGTTTTGAGATACAAAGATAATAAATAAAAATACAACTTAACTTTTTATTTTTAATTTATTATTATTATCAAAATTTTATAATTATGTTTTTTATTATTTTATTTTTTATTCTATTTTATATTTAATTTATTATTAAATAAAATATAAAAATATTAATTTTTATTTTTTTATTTTTTTATTTTTTGTGTTATATTTTTAATATCTTATTTTATCATGTTGTTAGATCGGATCGGAGCCATATATATCAATCATTGAAGAACATTTTGTGGTGATGAGAATGAATTCAAAGACCAAAGACAAACTTAGTTTACAACATTATTAGTGGTCTCGTAGAGTAGATATAATCATAGAAATGAGATTGATTCTTGTTATACTTTGAGGGTGAGCATAGGAAGAACCAAATGAGTATGTTTAATGGGATTTGGGTTGAGGAAAACATGAAAGTGATGATATGGATATAACTAGCATCCTTGTCTGTGATTATTAATGTTGAGAGATGGACATTAATGAGGAAAAAAGGTGTGGGTCCAATTGGTACACGTGGGGTCATTGTCAGAATGGGCTCCACGCACCACATCTTCTTCACGTGTCGCCCCGGGCCAGCCCATCTCCTGTGGGCTCACTTTGCCGTCCTTACTCTCTCCACACTGGTCCATTCCCATTCCCCCAGCTATCACCATCACCATCATCGCCATTTGCAAATTGCAATTCCATGTACAACAAAATTAAAATTAAAATCATATAAGTTAGTCATTGATGATGAGATTAATACTCTATGCATGGGGTTCTTCTCCTTCTATTGAAGAGGATCAAAGCAATATCAATAAACTCTGAGAGTGTTGGGAAAACTCAACACAGGTTTAAACAAGAACCTGTCTAACAGCGGAAGCATTAGAAATAATTTTTTCACAATCTGTGCGATTAAATAGACAATATCAAAGATACTGCAAGCAGTAAATATAATGGCAGAAATTAAATAATCAGACACAAGAATTTTAACGTGGAAAAATTTTCAAAAGATGGACAAAAAACTCACGGGACCTAGTCCAGAAAAATCTTCCACTATCAGAATAATGGGTACACAAACAGTCTTCAAAATGACATTAGAGCATCTCAACAATCAACAAAATAAATCATCAAAACTGACGGAATCAACATAAACCCTCCACAAAAGTGGGTATCTCAAATCAAGCAAAAGAAAAGGCAATACAACTAGCAAGTTATATTCTAATGTTCATCTCTACACCAGAAATAACATACTAAAATTTCATAAGAAATGGGGCAAATTTACCAAGTCAATGTGATCAAAATAGTAATGCTCTTTTCCCCCAATTTTTCTCTTCTCCTTCGACGCTATGCTTCGTGTTTCTTTTTCATTCAAAAGAATGAATGAAGCTTCACTCTCTCTCTTGTGCTTCCCGTGGCTAATAGCCACTTTATTTCTTTTGTTTTATTTTTTTTTGTTTTAAAATTGTGGGCCCCACTTAGTTTGGAACCCACTAACAAATCTCCCATTCACTAACTCAAGTGGGGATAGGCTGCTCCACCAAACCTGCCTTCTCTTTGCAGGAATCAAACTTCACTGCAGGTAAACTCTTAGTCATCATATCTAAACCATTATCATCGGTATGGATCTTCTCAAGTGCATATGACTTCATCTCAAGCGCTTGACGTATCCCATGATACCTCACCTCTATGTGTTTCGATCTAGAATGAAACGTCGGATTCTTGCTAAGATGGATAGCACTCTGAATATCACAAAATAACACAAACTTTTCTTAATTGATGCCTAACTCTTGTAGAAATTTCTTCATCCACAAGAGTTCCTTAGAAGCTTCAACAACAGCAATGTATTCTGCCTCTATAGTAGACAAAGCAACACATTTCTGAAGTCGAGATTGTCACGACACAGCTCCCCCCTGCAAAAGTCATCATATAACCAGAAGTAGACTTCCTTGAATCAAGATCCCCAGCCATATCTGCATCTGTGTAACCATCCAACACAGGTTGGCCACTTCCAAAACATAAACAAACTCTGGAAGTACCATTAAGGTATCTGAGAATCCACTTCACTGCTTGCCAGTGTTCCTTGCCAGGATTAGAGAGAAACCGACTAACAACTCCAACAGCATGAGCAATATTTGGCCTGGTGCAAACCATAACATACATCAAACTGCCAACTGCAGATGCATATGGAATCTTCTTCATTTCTGCTTTCTTTTTCTCACTTGTAGGACATTGTTGAGAACTCAGCTTGAAATGACTAGCAAGTGGAGTACTAACAGGTTTGGAATTATTCATGTTAAACCTCTCTAAAACCTTCTCAATGTACTTCTGCTGCGACAACCACAGTTTCCCATTCTTCCTGTCACGAGTGATACTCATGCCAAGGATTTTCTTTGCAGGACCCAAATCCTTCATAGCAAAGGATCTATTCAAGTCTTTCTTGAGACTTTCAATCTTCTTAGTGTCATGACCAACAATCAACATGTCATCAACATAAAGTAAGAGAATTATAAAATCACCATCAGGGAATTTTTTAACATACGCACAATGATAAGAAGAAGTCTTACTATACCCACGACCTTCCAAGAAGGAATTAAACTTTGTGTATCACTGCCTTGGCGCTTGCTTCAGCCCATATAAGCTCTTCTTCAACTTGCATACAAGATGCTTCTTTCCTTTAACCTCGAAACCCTCTGGTTGCTCCATGTAAATTTCTTTATCTATATCACCGTGAAGGAATGAAGTCTTCACATCAAGTTGCTCAACCTCTAAATTCAAGCTAGCCGCCAATCCAAGCACAACTCGAATAGAGGACATCTTCACAACTGGAGAGAAAATCTCCTCAAAATCAATACCTTTCTTTTGCTCAAAGCCTTTCACAACCAATCGAGTTTTGTACCTTGGCCGTGAGACATTTTCATTTGCTTTCAACTTGAACACCCATTTATTCTTGAATGCTCTCTTATCCTTCGGTAACTTCACCAATTCAAAAGTATGATTCTCATGCAAGGATTTTTTTTTTTTTTTCTTCTTGCATGGCCTTCAACCAATCTTCCTTATGCTCATCAGACATATCTTCTTGGTAACTCTCTGGCTCCCCAGTCTCAGTGTTCATCACATACTCATGAGGAGAGTATTTTTGAGAAGAATGATGCTCTCTAGTAGATCTTCTCAATTCAGGCTCAACTGGTGGTTCAGGTGGAACTTCAATATCTGGTACCTCAAGTTGAGGTGTAGGTTCATCATGCAAATCATCACCATCATTATCAACTTGTACATCTCCCCCATCAATAGGAGGTCTAGTAGAAGGACCAGGTTCATCATCAGCAGAACGTCTAACGGTTATTGTAGGCTTATCTGTCTTCCCCAAGTCTTCAATAGTTTGGTCTTCAAGAAAAATCACATCTCGGATTCTAATTATCTCTTGGAATGTGAACAAAAGCCCTGCAGCCAAACACTCGCAAGTGACTATAGGAGACATCTTTCCCTTTCCAAACTTTCTCTGAAACATCACCATTAAGTGGAACTGAAGGAGAAAGGTTGATCAGATCTACTGCAGTCCTCATCGCTTCACCCCAAAAGGATTTAGGCAACTTTGCATGAGAGAGCATACACCTGACTCTATCATTGATAGTGCGATTCATTCTCTCTGCAACTCCATTATGTTGAGGAGTCTTAGGAACAGTCTTCTCAAGCTTGATCCCATGTCCTTTACAATACTCTTCAAACGGACCCCTGTATTCACCACCATTATCTGCTCGAACACATTTCAATTTCCTTCCTGTTTTTCTTTCAACACTTGCATGAAAGTGTTTGAAGATTTCGAGCACCTGATCTTTAGATTTCAAAACAAAAGCCCACACTTTTCAAGAATAATCATCAATAAAAGTAACAAAATATGATGCACCACCTAGTGTCTTAACATCCATAGTGCAAACATTAGTGTGAACTAAATCTAGAACATGTGATCTCCTATGAGGTCCAGAATTATGAAATGATACTCTAGCATACTTTCCAACAAAGACGCTTAGTCTTTTCTCACTCAAGTGACTAAGACGTATGTGCCACAAATCAGAAGAGGAATCCTCAGCTACGTTTAACTCTTCTTTGCACAACTTTGCTTGCAACTAGTAGAGAGTAGTGAGACTATTGTCTTCTCTTGCAACAATGAGAGCTACTTTGGTAATCTTGCATTTTCCACTACCAAAGGAAGTGCAATACCCCTCTTGATCCAATGCCTTCACTGAAATAAGATTGAACCGCATATCTAGCACATGCCTAATATTCTTCAACTGCAACTTGCATCCCATGTTAGTTTCAAGCCACATATCACCCATACCAATGATATCACACACTCCTTTATCTCCCAATTTGATCTTGCCAAAATTTTCAGTAATATAGGAAGTGAAAAATTCACGCCTCGGAGTGACATGACATGAGGCACTAGAGTCTATAATCCAAGTGAAATCATCACAGACAAGATTCACATAATTTTCATCATATGTGATAAGAACATCTTCATAAACAATAGCAGCAGTTTCTTTATCACTATCTTTACCTTTGTCTTCGTTTCTTTCCCTTGATTGTTCTCTTTTCAAGAACCTACAATACCTCTTGATATGCCCCGACTTGCCACAATTGTGACAAATGAACTCCTTTCTTGGCTTGTACTTTCCTCTTGACTTGCTTCGACTCTCTGACTTGTCGGTACTATGAGGTTTTCTACTTTGACTTCTCCCCCATAACTCTGAAACAAGTGCTTCTGACTGGGAGGAGGCATTAGTCAAACCTCGCTCTTTTCTTCTGACTTCTTCATTCAACATGCTCTCTTTAATCATTGCTAACGTCAACTTCCCATTTGGAGCTGAGTTAGTCAGTATCACAACCAGAACTTCCCAACTATCAGGCAAAGAGCTCAACAACAACAAGGCTTGTAACTCATCATTCAAAGTGATTTCATTATTTGTCAGTTGGTTCACTGTCTCCTGAAAAATGCTCAAGTGCTCCGGCATTGATTTACCTTCTTCTTGACAAGCTTCCTAATCAAGAATGCTTTATTTTGCACATTCTTCCTCTCATATAACTCCTTCAATTTATTCCACATCTTCTCAGCATTCGTTTCGGTGTCAACATGTGGATACACGCTAAGATCAAGTCATTGCCTAATCAAAGCAACTGCATTCCGATTCAGTTTCTTCCATTCAACATCGAATTTAGTACCTTTGGATTTATCCCCCTCCACAGGATCATACAAGTCCTTGCTATACAACATATCTTCCATGAGGGTCTTCCAAATTGAATAATTTTGGGAATTCAATTTGACCATATTCGGTCCATGAGTATTTTCCTCCATTTAATCAGCACAGAGATAAACAACCAAAGCTCTGAATACCACTTTGTTGAAAAAACTCAACATAGGTTTAAACAAGAACCTGTCTAAAAGCGGAAGCACCAGAAATAATTTTTCCACAACCTGTGCGATTAAATAAGTAATACCAAAGATACTCCAAGCAGCAAATATAATGGCAAAAATTAAATAACCAGACACCAGAATTTTAACGTGAAAAATCCCCCAAAAGAGGGACAAAATACCCACGGGACCTAGTCCAAAAAAATCTTCCACTATCAGAATAATGGGTACACAAACAGTCTTCCTAGTGATACTAGAGCATCTCAACAATCAACAAAATACATAATCAAAACTGATGGAATCAACATAAACCCTCCACAAAAGTGGGTATCTCAAATCAGGCAAAAGAGAAGGCAATACAACTAGCAAGTTATATTCTAATGTTCATCTCTATACCAGGAATAACATACTAAAATTTCATAAGAAATGGAGCGAATTTATCAGGTCAATGTGATTAAAATGGTAATGCTCTTTTCCCCCAAATTTTCTCTTCTCCTTCGATGCTATGCTTCGTGTTTCTTTTTCATTCAAAAGAATGAATGAAGCTTCACTCTCTCTGTTGTACTTCCCATGGCTAATAGCCTCTTTATTTCTTTTGTTTTATTTTTTTTGTTTGTTTCAAAATTGTGGATCCAGTTGGAACCCGTCCCAGCAACGCCTACTGCAAGGTGAGGCTCCGCCCTTCCCCTAGAATCCACTCCGGGTCGGAGGAGCTGCTAGTCCAACTTCTTGAGCAGCCGAGATATTGAACAACGAGCCAGGTCAAAGAAAGAGAGAAAAATGATAGGTAGTTTCCTTCTTGCTTTTGCGGGGGTTTTGGCAGAATTGGGTTTTCAGGTGATATTGGATTGGATAGAACCTGAAAGAAGTCATACTGGATACCACTGGTTAAACCCCACTTAATTGGAGACCCACCATCACACAGAACATTCTAGTATTATCTCTATTAAGTTATTTGAGTTATAATTCATTGACATTAAAATATGTATTTTATATTTTATGAATCGTTGTATTTTAACATGTGTCTTTAAAATTGGTGTCTCTCTAAATAAACAGTTGAAATGTATTAACAACCAAACACTGCCTTATGATACGGTTGTGTAAGGATCTGTCGTCTTGGTTATTCTATGGATGGGTCCTTTGCTTCCAATGGCCACGTGAAGGGGGAAGACTAAATGAAAATTGAGATGGTGGTGGTGGCCCTCTACTTGGTTTATCTTACCTACTACATTTTATTACTTATTATTGTTATTTTTGAAAACGACTTTGTTGCTCTCTACGGACCTAAAGCCGTATTCATTTTTTCTTAGTGCGTTGTCCAGGACCTTGTCAATGAAGCAAACTAATTTCTTCTTGATAAGTTGATTCTATTGTTTGATCTATTTTTTGCTTATTTCTTTTATTAAACACATATGTTTATTGTTGCCTAATTACTGAAGCAAGTAAGATAAAATTGTCTACAAAAATTAAATTATATGTTGACTTCGAATTGAAGTGTTACTGAATAAGTGAATAGGGAACCAAAGAAATTTTTACACTAAAAGATAGGTGTATTTAATATTTGGACAATAATATTATGTTCATGTAAAATACATATTAAAATATAAAATATATATTAAAAATTAAATATATATTATATAAAAAATATAATGATTAATTTAATAATTAATTTTAATGATCACGTAATATTTTTCTTAATGTTTCGCGTAAATAAAATATCAATTAAAAGCTGAGATTTGTTTTTATTTAGGTCTTTTTTTTTTTTTGTGTTTCTTTCTTTATTAGTTTTGGGTTTAAAGCGTTTACTTTATGTACACCAAAAAAGGCATTTTCTTTCCTTCAACAAATAAAAAAGTTATCTTTCAGAAGAAGTAAAACAAGAATATTATTTATATATTAAAATTAATTACTATATATTTGTATTAATTTATTTTTTTAATATATATTTTATATTTTTAGTGAGTGATTTTAATATACACTTAACATAATTATAAATAAAATTCGACCAAAAAATAAAAAATTACACCAACAAAAGAAAATAGAAAATGATATCTGTCAATTGAAAAATAAAATAGTAAAAACGTTTCAACTTCTTTTTTTGTTGTTATGTGATAATGAGTACTTTTTCTTCTTTTTTATTTGTTGGGTTTTCTTGTGATTATTGACTTTTTTTTTAATTTTTTTTCTTGGATCTTGCTCGTGATGATATTAGGTCGAACGTTTTCTTTTTCTTATATTTTTCTCCCTTTATACATTGTCCTTTTTTGTTAATATTATTCGGGGTTGAAGCTCAAGAAAAGAGAACCTACTACAAACTAAACGGGATAAAGTAGCCCGTCTTTTATCATCTCTGAGAATACTAAGAAACTCAGGAGGAGATAAATCCCAAAAAATATAGTCAGTTTCTGAGTTTATACTCAATCTAGCCAGGTAATTAATACTCCTGTTTTTCTCTCTATAAATCTGTACAAAAATTATACTCTACTCTCTTCTCCTCAGTTCATTCACTTTCCTGATTATGGGGTTAGGGTGTCTCCCCAAATTCTTTCCCCCATTCAAGAGACTTATCACTGCTACAGAATCAATCTTTGCAATAATTCTACAGAAACCTATAACCCAAGCCAAACTCAAACCCTTGTATATACCCCAAAACTCTGCATCAAACGCTGATCTTCCCCCAATTTTGCAAATAAAACCCGCAATCCATCTTCCTTCTTCCGTCCGCAGGTGGCCGCCGCACCCACTTGCTGGAGGAGTTCTCACCGCCGACCCGTTCGTGTTCAACTTGACTCACCCATGGAGGATGGGTTCCAGCAAATGTTCCTCTTTGTTTTCGCTCCTTGCTTCCCTACTTGGTGAGGTCTTCTCAAAAGCTCATGTATTTTCTTAGCCTATTTGATGATCTCATTGTGTGGTTGAGGTGGTCTTTGATATTGATTATTGTTTAATTCCTTGTTCCTCCAATGCCATAATCTCCAGCATGTAGTAATGAAAATGTCTTTCCAGTTCAACTCAGTGTCCGCACTCTATTGCTTCTTGAGGTTAGTTTCTATCCATTGCTCCCAATTAAGTTGAAAGAATTAAGGAATAAATTTGATATTGATAAGTTTACACCAAATAGTTGAGACTTTAGGGTAATTTCTAAGCACATGTAGTACATATTTAGCATCTCCGTTACAAAGTTGACAAATTTTATTACCCTCGAAAATTCTAGCTTTTCTCGGTTGGTCATGATTCTTCTGTGCATGGCTGTCCATAAAAAAACTTTTGCTCTTTGTGGTCCCTTCCAACTCCAGAGGCTTGTCCAGGTCGTTTTTTCCCATTTAGGCCAGTTTGATAGAGCTTTGTATGTTGCACTAATAGAGAAGTCTCCATCTTAAGAGTGTTTCCACCCTCTTTTATCGTCCTCGTTCTCAGCTTTGGGAGGGTCAATTTTAAGAATCTTCTCCACTTTATCTTGGGGTAAATTGTTAGTAAGTTTCTCTGTGTCCCACATTTCTTCTCCATTGGTCCATTCCCACACCAAACTTTCAGTGTCTATATTAGCTGGGTCACAAGCTGATTCCATGAGAGGAGCTTCCCCTTCAATCCATTGATGTTTTTAGAATAGAGTAGACAACCCATTTTTCATATATTGGATGGTGCCATTGTTGAACTTGGGCCAAAGCTTTGTGATTTCTTTCCATAATTGAGATTCTGTAGTTTTTGAAGAGCTATTACTGTTCAAATTCCTCCCATTACAATATTTATAGGATAGAACCCGAACCCATAGTGTATTTGGATTTTCTAAGGCCTGGCACATATTCTTCAAAAGAAACGCATCATTCATGATGGTTGGATTCCTAAACCCCATTCTTCCTGCATGTTTTGGTTGACATAGAGTTTTTTACCCCCACTAAGTGCATTTTCTTTTGATTCTGGTCATCACCCCAAATAAAACTCCTTTGGAGCTTTTTCACCTCTTGACAAATTTCTCTCGGGACTCTATCATGTTACATATTATAATTTAGGATGGGATTCAACACAGAGTGGGCCAGAGTATACCTCCCAGCCAAGGAGTGGCATTTAGTTTTTCAGCCTTTAAAGTTGTTTTGAACCCTTTCCAAGATATCTTTGAAATTTTCTTTTCCAACCCTTTTGTTAGTTACCATTGCTCCTAGATATTTTTCCAGTTCTTTTTGCTCTCTAAAACCAGGCTTGCAAAGAATTTCTCTTTTGACTGCTACATCCATTCCTTTAGAGAAGATTATAGAGGTTTTGTCATTGTTTATTTTGAGCCCTGATGCTTTACAGAACATCTCCATAACTTCTATGACATTTGTAATCTGTTCCATCGTCACTTTCACAAAAAGTAGTAAGTCATCCGCGAACATTAGGTGCGAGATCTCAGGTCCACCCTTTCCAACTTTAATCGGCTTCCAACGTTCCTTTTGAACTTGGTCTTTAATCAAATAGGATAGCTTATCCATGCATACGACAAAAAGGTAGGAAAACATTGGGTCTTCCTGCGTCAAGCTCCTGATAGGATCAAAACTTTCTGTTCTACTACCATTCCAGATTATATTGTAGCTGACCGAACTGATGCAATTCATGATTAGCAAAATCATTTGTTCTGGAATTTTAAACTCCTGCAATCTTTGATGCACAAAACTCCATCTCAGCCTGTCGTAAGCCTTTTCAAAATCTATTTTGATGGCCATGAACTGTTTCTTCCCCTTTATCCACTTCATGGTATGCATCATCTCCTTAGCTATAACTGTGTTGTCTTGTATTTTTCTGCCTGGAATAAAGCTGGACTGATGAATAAAAATCCTATCATTTAGATGGGGGTTTGATTCTTTCCACCACTATCTTTGTGACCACTTTATAGCAAACGTTACACAAGGCAATGGGTCTAAATTGTTTTATGAATTCTGGGTTATTCGTCTTAGGCACTAGAGTCAGGAGGGTTGCATTGCATTCTTTGATCAAATTCGGGTCCTTCTAATAATTTCAAATAAAATAACAAAGCTTCTTTCCCATGATCTCCCAATTATTTTTGTAGATGAGGGATGGAAAACCATCACTCCCTGGAGCCTTCAGGGATCCAATGCTGAACACAGCTCTTTTAATCTCTGCTTCTGTTGGCATGGCAATAAGGTTCCTGCAATCAACGGAGTTGCTATAACTGTGTTGTCTTGTATTTTTCTGCCTGGAATAAAGCTGGACTGATGAATAAAAATCCTATCATTCAGATGGGGGTTTGATTCTTTCCACCACTATCTTTGTGACCACTTTATAGCAAACGTTACACAAGGCAATGGGTCTAAATTTTTTTATGAATTCTGGGTTATTCGTCTTAGGCACCAGAGTCAAGAGGGTTGCATTGCATTCTTTGATCAAATTCGGGTCCTTCTAGTAATTTCAAATAAAATAACAAAGCTTCTTTCCCATGATCTCCCAATTATTTTTGTAGATGAGGGATGAAAAACCATCACTCCCTGGAGCCTTCAGGGATCCAATGCTGAACACAGCTCTTTTAATCTCTGCTTCTGTTGGCATGGCAATAAGGTTCCTGCAATCAACGGAGTTGAAATTAGGATAATTTAAATGCAAATTCTCAATAGGGACAGTGCTTACTTGTTCTTGGTAGATGCTTCGAAAGTGGTTGATGACATAGCCTTCAGGTCTTCCTCCTTTTCTATCCAGTTTTCATTCATAGCCCTAAGCTTGTGAATCTTATTCTTCCCCCTCCTTATCACTGTCTTAGTATGGTAATATTTTGTATTTTTATCTCCTTCTACAATTCATTTCTGCCTTGATTTTTGCATCCAAAAAGCTTTTTCTTTGTTCAACATATCACCAAGCTCCTTGTTGAGATTGTGTTCAAGTTCTTCCAAAAACGGGTTATTGCATAGGAATGACTTCTTTGAATTCTAGCAAGCCTATTCAAAATTCTTCTTTTATCTCTAAAGATGTTGCCAAAAGTGTCTTTATTCCACCTTAAGAGATCTTCCTTCAAAGTGTTAAGAGCTGGCAGCAAATCATAGTACTTATTCCAACTCGACTTCAAACACTTGAAAATCAGGGTGAAGAGCCCACATGGCTTCAAAACGGAAAGGCTTGCCACTTTTCTCACTTTTGGTTCCTATATTTCTGATTAGCAGAGGATGATGGTCAGGATTAGTTCTTGCCAGCACTTCAACAATAGCCCCATGGAATCTAGTTCTCCATCTACAGTTGGAGAGGGCTCTATCGAGTCTTTTAAAGACCCTGTCTTGCCCTTTCCAATGCGGACCCCTCCAAATAAATTTGGATCCTATAAAACCCAAATCAATGAGCCCACAATTATTTATCCATTTGGCAAATGCCCTACAAGCTCTGATATCCACTCAGCTCCCCTTTCTTCTTTACACCCTCTTTAATCTCATTAAAATCACCTGATATAAGCTAATCCCCCACTCAATTGTCAGAGATATTAAGAACTTTCTGCCAAAGTATTCTTTTTTTTTTTTTTACTTTGAGGACTAGCATAGACAGCCGTCATATACCACTCCTTCTCTCCTTGTTGCTGGATTTTTATATGAGTTTTAAGGCAAGTAATGGCTATATCAGATCTATTCCAACAAACCCAAATGCCCCCCCTCCCCCACAAAACCTTGAGCTTCCTCTACAATGAAATGAGAGAAGCCTAATTGGTGAATGACTCTTCTAGCAGTGTCACCACTACACTTGGGTTCTAATAAGACAACAATATCCGACTTACTTTATCTCATGGTCTCTTTTAAGGTGCGTCTAAAAGCTCCACTAGCCGCACCCCTAGTATTCCAAACCAGGCTAATCATGGAAAATAGGTGAATAACAAAAAACAAACCTCAACAAAGTCACATAAGTTGATTTGCATTTCAATGTCCCGAAGGGCACTGGATTCAAGCATAGTAAAGTCTATTTCATCAAGCAGAGATAGGTTAAGCTCCTTCTCCAAGTTTTCTAATTCCATACTATCACCTCTATCTTCCACAATAGTCATAAGATTTGGTGGTCTCCCTTCATTAGGTGGATTCTGTATGGTAGTTTTTATTCCCTCTTCCAAAATGATTTGGGATGAAATAGTATTTTCGACCCAATTTTCTTGATGGTGAACAATGGTTATTTCTGTATCTGTCTCTGTAGTCATTTTCTGTATTTCTCCCTCTCTTTTTCTCTCTATTTTCCAATATTTGGTTGATTTATGGTTGTGTTTTCTGTAATGTTTTTATCTTTGTTGTTGTGTTCTGCTATATGTGTTTTTTTACTGCTGCTCTGACTGTTTGTTCCTTCTTTCTTCTTTTCAGGTTGTGTGTTGTGCTAGTTACTCATCTGGATACTCTCTTTTCCATTTTCCTAATCTCTTGGTTCTTCTGGTGTCTCTTCTACCCTTTTCTCTTGTTCCTTTACTGTTTCTTCCTCTAGTAGCACCTTAAACCTGGATTGGTTGTATTTGCTTTGATTGTCACCATTAGTTTTTCTTGTTTCCCCATTTATCTTAGAGCTCTCTCTTCTATTTTTCCTTATTTCTTCTTGGTCTTTGCACCACCATCTAGCCACCATAAATATCATTAGTTTCTTGCACAACTTGTTTCCTTTTATCTAGCTTGTTATTACTTTCTATTTTATCAGTGTCTACTTACAGATTTGCTTGTTGGTTCTTCTCTATATTGGTTTGTTGTTTACCTTGATCCCCATTTGAGACTTTTACTCTATCTTTCTTAGTAGGACAGTTGGCTTGTTTATGATCTATCTTTTCACAATTGGAACAAATTTGATTAATACCCTCATATTCCACATGATAAACCTCCCCATTTATCATATATTTTTTCATCAAAGGTTTTGTTACATCCACCTCAACACATAATCGTGCAAACTTGCCTCTACTCCTTTCAGCTATAGTATTGTGTACTTTCACTGTTCTTCCAACCAGGTTGTCTATCTTCCTTAAGATGGTTCTATCATATATCTCTATAGGTAAACCTGGTAATCTTATCCATGCTGTTACCTTGTCTATGGATGCCTTTAAATGATTGAAGTTAGGCTCCCAAAGTCTCATTGTAAGACAGTGATCATACACCTTTCATGACCCTTCTAGTAAAGCAAAATCAAAATCCTCATTAGCATAAAATTTAACTAGGTAGTAGTCATTAGTGAGATCTATGACATTTATAGTTCCCTTCTTGTCCCACATATTCACTAGCCTCCTCTTCATTGCTGCATATCCCAATCTTCTTCCTAGGAGCTTCACTATCAAAGTGTCCCACCAAGATTTCCACAATTTTCTCTCTATATTTTCACTAATAATGATATTAAATAATCCACCTTCAACTTCTTTTATTCTGATTCTCTCTTCTTCGAGCATGCTTTCAGTGCTTGAAAGGTTTCCATCCTCTCCTATCTTTTCTCGTTCCTTTTGATTTTTCATTGGGCTTCCCTTTACCATTTGGGCGAAGGTTTCGTTCCATAAAACTTATCGGCAGCATCCCTCTTTTTCATACATCTAGTCTTCAACTCTTGGGACAAGGATTTGGGTTCTCGAAAATCCCTCTCCATCCTTTCTCACTTTCTTCTTGCTCCTCTTGAGCTGGTCCTGTTCTTCTGGTGACGGACGATGGTCTTGTGGACCCCGCCTGGGTCTTTAGCACCGAGCATTTAGATGAAAACTTCTTCCGTTCAGAGATGTACGGAGAAAATACCAACAGTTATATTTTTTGGAGATGAGTGTTAGGAGGCCAGCAATTTTTGTAATTTGTAGCCATCAATTAGTCATCATTAGTATTTTTAATGTGTGAAATTACATCTAATAGTGTGAAATTATTCACTTTTCTTTTAATGATTAAGTACTGATCAAATTTTAATAAAAATACTGTTCTCCTAAACTTTCTCTTTTTTGCAAAGCAAAATACGTTACATTGTCCTTATGTTTTCAGGTTATGATACAATTTCCTTTTCCTTTTTTGGGTTTTAATAGCTCTGAGCTTTAATATTTTAATGACAGTATAGGCTTAAAATTATACTAATATTCTAATACTATTTTCGTAAACTTCATCTATTTTTTGGGCTTTTGTGTCTCACACTTATCTATACTATAGTCTATAAGAAATGAACAGAACCCAGTTTAGCCCACATCCAGTTTGAATTCCAAAAAAAAGAAATAATCCAAAAAGATTAATCAAACAGAGTATACACATATTTACAAATTACAAACAAATTTCTCATATAGATAAAATCAAACGCAAATTAATAATTGCAAGAACAGTTCCCTAAAAACTTCATAAAAATTCTAATCTTATATTCCAAGAAAAGAATTGAAAACTCTCTCCACATTTTGTTAACTAAGATTGACTAGACTAATGTGTATAAAATAACCTCCAAAAAAGTGGAAGAAAAAGTCATACATTAGTCACAAAACTATATATATATATATAACCCAAACTAGATCTATACCACTGACTTGACTTTATTATTACTACACTCATGTCACAGCCCTAAAATATATTATTGTGTATATAATAAATGTAAACTAATTTTCAGAGAAAATCCTCGAGAGATATGTGTGAGGGGACATCATATCCAAACACCATAGAATAATCATCCAATTCATCTGAAGTGAATTTTGGGATCCTCCAACTTTTCCCTGCCTCACAGTCATTCCCACTTGCCAGCAACTCTAACACCTGTACAATACCAAAAACAAAAAGAATGAATTCATATTCATAATCCAACTATATATTAAGTGTACACCAGAATCAGTTATCAAAATCAGACACTAATATAAAATATAAATTAAAATACAAAATACATATTAAAAATAAACTAAACAAGACATGTATTTATCACAATACATAATAGCTGATTTTAGTAATTAATTTTCGTATTCAAATAATATTTTTGTCATGTGTATTATTCTTCTCGTCTCAAAATATTTGTTATTCGGTGAAAATTCAGGTGAAGTTGACTTTACGTGAAGTTGATATCTGAGAGCTGTTAGATGAAAATTTAGTCAAATCAGTCAAATCATCTAACGCTTTCAAGTATCAACTTCACGTGAAGTCGACTGTACTTGAGTTTCCACCTTGTTATTTACCTCGCTCATTGGAGGGCGCCACGTGGCATTTTGTCTGACACAGTATGAAGCTGTAAGCACCAACCTATAGAGTTGCTCTTCATCATATTTACCATCCATTTTTGGATCAGCTAGCTCTCCAATATTCCCTGATTCCATCAGAGGCTTTGCCTGCACGGATGATCATATATATTCATTAATGATGTGGTTTGTAGCAAGCATGAATGCATGATGCATGTTGCTAAATTGTTGAAGAGTACCCAAAGGAGAAGATTTTGGCTTGATGAATCAACAGGTCTGCGTCCAGTTACAATCTCAAGAAGAAGAACACCAAATGCAAAAACATCTGTTTTCTCATCCACTATTCCATGCATGAAGTACTCTGGTGCTAAGTATCCGAATGTCCCCTCTACTGGGATCACTGCATGATGACTCCACTTGTTTGGAAGCCACTTTGCAAGCCCAAAATCTGTTATCTGACATATCAAACAATTTCTTAAAAACAAAACAACTTTTTCCAACTCTTAATGATGCTATATCTATATGTTCTTTCTAACTACCTGTGGCTCATAATCAGGGCCTAGAAGAACATTGGAAGCTTTGATATCGCGATGAATTATCCTGTGTTTGCAACATTTATGAAGGTAATGGAGCCCCCTTGCAACTCCAATAGCAATCTTGTATCTGATTGGCCAGTCAAGTGAATCTCCACCTTTACCTGATAATCATTCATTCATTCATTCAAGTGCATTTGATAATCTCAGATAACAAACAGGAATTCAAGTTCCTCTTCCTCTTCCACTTACCGTGCAATGCAGTTGCCAAGTTTCCATTCTGAGAGTAATTGAAGACTAGATAGAGTCCATTTTCGACGCAGCATCCAACTAAGGATGCAGTGTTAGGATGGCAGACATGTCCAATAACTCCCAATTCCATGAGGAACTCTTTCTCCTTGTTAGGATCATTGTTGTCCTTCGCCAATCTCTTCACAGCAATGCTTCTTCCATCACAAAGATCACCTTTGTATACTTCTGAGTATCCGCCTCTCCCGACCAAATTATCTATACATGAATGAGAAAAAGGAATGAGGACTGTGATTATGTATGATTGCAACATCACATAATGTTTCTAAGGCTATGTAGTATGTACCTTGGTGGAATTCATTAGTAGCATTGGCTATCTGCTCATAGCTGAAGCACTTCAACAAGGGCTGAGCCTTTTCATTCTTGGACATGCTATGTTTTCTTCGGAATGGTGATCCGAGGAAGGAGGCTATGCGCCTCAAGGGAGATTGAGGCTTTGATCTTCTCTTAGGTGTATCTGTGGTGCAGGTGCTTGAGACCATAGTGCTGAATGTATCATCTTCTGTGCTGTTAGATTGCCCTTCCAGCGCATCTAGTACTGTTCTTGGCGAACTGTTCTGTTCTTTAGACTCAGAGTCAGACATGAATTCATTCAGAACAGGGAAGGTAGCAGCCTTGTCACCTTGATTGTCATCATCCTTAGATAACCATTTAGAACTTGCTTCACTGTCATCTGTTGGTGATAATATAATGTATAAGGGATTTGTCATTCGGTTTCAATTTTCATTTTTCATTCCAGAGAATTAAACTACCTTGAGAATGCTTTGGATTTGAACTGGTACCTTGCTCTGCCTTGGCGAATTTCCCAACCGAGACCACAGTGCAGCCTTCATGTGCATGCTCAAAGCAATACTTGCTAATTCCCTTGGAACTTCCATTCCTATAAGGAACAAAATAAACATTTGTCATGTCTGATCTTGACAATGGAAATTCATGATATGATGATTGTTACATCATCACTAGTTCTTACTTGTTTTTTGGATTTCTTGAGCCACGTAGAAGAAGAAAATCAGCATTGATGGACTTGGCTTCCTCAGCTAAACCTCCACCTACTGTGGAACTGAATGCCACTCTTGCCTCCAGATTAACCTGATAAAGCATTCACATGTTAGAGTTAGACTCAATACTTATTACAAAAAAATTTGGCCATCTTGATCCTGATGGAGAATGAGGTATACCTGCTTAGACCAACATGTTTGTGCAAATTCTCCAAGCATAGATATGACATGAGCCTTTGCTTGCCGAAGTTGTGATTGCCTCTTTCTGACCGAGGCGCGCTTCTTCTTATCCTCAGTAACTGAAGTATTGTCACAGCATGAACACATAGTTTTAGTGTTGAGAATAATAAAAACAATATTGGAAAACCATGTAATGAATTGAGTGACTGACTAACTAACCAAGAACATGCACTGCCACAATGCTGTCATTTGGATTGGCAAGGACTCTTATTGCCCATGAGAGAAGCTCCTTGCTGTCATCTGAGTCCAAAGAGAGTCCAACTAGCACCTTAGAAGGGTAAGCAAGCACCATTGTGAAGATAGCTAGGCTCTCAAATGTTGCAAGTTATTTTGCTTTGATGGTTGAATGTGGTGTGAGCTTAAGAATAAGTAGTGTGAGGGAAGAGCATGATTAAAATTCAGTTAGAGGTGTGAGGCCAAGCCAACCCCCATTGCCCAATTTCTTATTATACTTGTTTGAGAAGCATAAGAAGGCTTTTTAACAGTTAGAATAGGAGAAGTGATTAGTGTTCCTATTAAGTGTTGTAGTTGGGTGCTTTGGGGTATAAGCAAAGGTGGTGGGCACGTATTTGATTTGTCTTGCTATGAAAGCCAAGAACCAAATATATTTAGAGAACAGAGTAGCATCTGGTAGGAAAAGTTACCCTATTGGAGCTGCTGTTTTTTTTTGCCATACTCGAGAGTCTAGTCTAAAACAACTGCTTCATTCTTCATTCTCATCACTTTATCATCAATGAAACTTTGAGAAGACACTAACTGTTTCCTCTCTTTTTCTATAACGGCTTTCCCTCATTTCGCTATCGAATCAAACCTTGCAACGTTGCCACATACCATTCATTCTTTTCCTATACTACCTTGTTTATGTATCATAAGTTGTGAAAGAATAATAAAGAGATAATACTCAATTTGGTCCCTGAAGTTACACTCGAGCCTCAATTTAGTCCTTAAAGTTTTAATTGCCTCGATTTAGTCTCCAAACTTTTCAATTAACTCTGTAACAAAAACTATTGTAGGAACTAACGTGATTAAAATTTGAAAAGTTGAAGGACTAAATTGAGGTCGAGGACTAAATTGAGACTCGAGTGTGATTTCAAGGACCAAACTAAGTATTTTCTCAATAATGTTTCATAAATGTGGAAATAAGGGCCACTAAGATTGCCTTTTCTTTCTTAATTAATGAATTTACAGTTACGCACGTGCGGGTAAACTTATGAGAATATTCTCAATCCTCTAATCAACTAGGAAACATAGGAACATTTAAAAATGGTTACATAATTTTCTCCCTTGCAAGAAAGAAAGACAAGGGCCATTTGTATTTCCAATTGTTTTCTGAATAAATTCTAGCGGCGAGTAAGGCATGTGCGACTTTAATAATTATGCTGACTTTGCAATTTTCATATATGTATAGAAAACTGGAATATACATGTGCTGCCCTTGCTGGAAAGAGATCATAGCTTGTATTCATCACACAAGTCACAATTATGAATCAATCAATTAATACATTCACATTTCAGGCCTAGAATTTCGTTATTATTATATATGTATTTTTTCCTGTACTACTATTACACTAATGCATATATATTTGTTTCCCTAAAGTGGAAAATAAATAAACAAAAATTTTGCAGTTACCAATAAGTTGATGATTTTTCCTTTACTAAGTTTAAGCTAAAGGGACATAAGTTTTGGCGTTAGAATTAGAGAGAGATTGATATAGGATCCATAAGACATGACAAGGTTACTGACTTACTGCCACACCTAAAGGTGGAGGTGAGGGATTTGGATTAGGGAACTGCCTCGAAATGGATCATTTATCTTTCCCTTAGCCCCACCACACTTGATATGAAAACACATTTTGTTATGGAGTTTACACTTTACTTACTTCATAGTGTGACAAATTGAAAAGACATGAAGGATGCCTTAATTTCAAGCAAGAATAAGAGTTGGCACTGCCACATCTTCTATTAAAAAACCAATTCAACTGTTAACTGTTATTTACTTTTTGGTAGTTATTTAACGAATACAAATTATCACAATTTGAACTGTACTCAACATATTACTGTGAAATGTCTTGTGTCTTAAGAGTTAAAAGTAAAGAACAAAGAGCCTTTTCGTTTATTATCCAAAACATATATAATTAATTGATAACTATAAAATGACATCTAAAAACCAACTTGGTTGGTCAAGTTCTCAACTCACTCGTCCGCTTAAACAAGTGTTGGTTGGGAGTTTGTGCATGCAGCAACTCATAAATAAAATGACATTCGAATTTCAAAACCAAAACAACTCTTTAAAATTAAATGAGTAAATTCATAAAAGAATAAAATAAAGATTAATTACTATTAAATTCGTATTTTTCCTAATGTGTGAACTCCAATGTTTTGATTCAACCTTCACATTTTTACTTTATGGAATTTTTCACTCTAAAAAGTTTGATCATATTGTTGATGCAAGTGTGGGGTTGAAAGGATCATGATTATTATGGTGGTAAGTTCATCTTTTGAACCTGAATGGCACTAAAAACACCATAGCCGGCGCTGCTATTAGTTGCATCATCATCATCACCATGCTGATCAAGTGGCATCAATGTATCAGTGTATTTGACAGTGTGAAGCCTAGTGTTCAAAACAGCGTTATGATTGGGTTCATACCCTTTGAGAAGGTTAACCACTTGCTTCATGTTGGGTCTCTTATCAGGCTCACTCTGCACGCAAAGTGCAGCCACATGAATCGCTTGCTTCACCTGATTCTCATCAAAGTTACCTCTGAGTTTAGGATCAACAAGATCCCCGAACCTTGATTTACTTATGAATGGCTCAGCCCATTCGGTTATGGTTCTCTTAACCCCACCAGGGAGCTTCTCAATCGGCTTTCTTCCAGTTACAAGCTCCAACAGAAGAATCCCAAAGCTATAAACATCGCAACTCTCGGAGACTTTTCCCCACATGGCGTATTCGGGTGCCAAGTATCCCAAAGTGCCCTTAACACGGGTAGTCATGTGGCTAACCCCTTCGGGGATCAGCTTAGCGAAGCCGAAGTCAGCAACAAGCGGCTCGAAGTCTGAGTTGAGAAGAACGTTGCTTGCTTTGATGTCTCTGTGGATGATGTGTGGTGTGACGTCATGGTGCAAATACAAGACACCTTCTGCAGATCCAATTGCAATCTTCATTCTCCTTTTCCAATCCAGTTGCACTTCATTTGTAAACTGCCCATGCAGATGAGAAAGAAGGCTCAGATTCGCCATGTAATCGTACACTATAAGCCTTTCTTCATTCCCTGCACAGTACCCTCTCAGTCCCAACAAATTCTTGTGCCTAACCCTTCCCAGTACTTCTACTTCTACAGCAAATTCCATCTCTGCCTTCGAGTTCATTGCCTTCAGTTTCTTCACCGCTATCTGCCAACACTTTCATTCAAATTAAACAACCGCCAAGAGATTCAGATATATAAATGGTTATATTTCTGGTACTGTTTTTTGAATGACCATTCACGTCGTCAATGTGATGTGATATTTGATGGTATGTAAAACATTAAAATTAAATATAGTTAGGTGAATTATACGGTAAAGATGTAAGTTTATAGATTTATTTTTCTTTTAATAGAATGAAAGAGAGATTAATAAAGATAGGATCCACATTTTGAATAAGCATCCCGCTAGGGAGACAATGGACTATTTGTATAATGTGTACAATGGGCTATTGAGTTACAAAATGAACATCCCCATACTATCTAAAATAACCATCCGAATACTAGGATAATAAACATCTTCCCAAAAGTTTAAACTGAATTGGAGTTCACCAAGGATCCTTTTGGATCTAGCGCTCTAATACCATGTCTGATGAGAAAAAGTAATACTAATAGTTATATCTCTAATACTCCATAAACCTCCATTGTACACATTGTACAAATATTCCATTGACTCCTCATACTTTTCCTTTGAATAATAATAGAATAATAAAAAATAACTATAAAAAAATTATATTCTCTCTTTGTACCACTCCAATATGTACAGTAGAGTGTCCATTTAGTTACCTCATGACCATCACTTGTTTTTCCCCAATACACGCTTCCAAATCCACCTTCACCAAGCTTATTGTCCTCACTGAATCCATTTGTAGCTGCATGCAGCTCCTTGTATGTGAATATTCTCCATGAATTGTTGTTAACTGCACCAAATGCTGTTTGCCTGCAACCACCAACATTATTAATTATTTCACACCATAATTAAAATTTCCCCTTCTAACACCTAATAATCAACAATAAATTAAATTTGACATACGCTGCTTCTTCAATTTTGTCAGAGCCACAGCAACTCAGGGAGGATCCCATACTAATTACTTTGCACTATACCTTATGAGATCGATGAATTAAGATAGCTATGTGCTTAATTAATTAGTGAAGTGAATGAAGCTTGTTGTGTGCAAATAGAATATACTGTTTTCGAGAGTATTACTACACACATACATGCAGCCCTTTTGCTTTCTATATATCAAATACAATTTATTCAAGTCAATATTACCTTATATTATATATCTTTTGTAAACGCCGGCCGAATCGACCTTGGCCGGCTTGTGCCTTTTAAAAATCAACTTTGCATTAACAACTAAATAACGAAGGCTCTTCACAATAATACTATTACGTAAATACGTATACTTTGCTTTTAACATCATTTATATATATAAAAACAAATTTATTATATATTACTAATTTTATAACCAAAATATGTCATATACTAATTTTACATCATTTTCTCATTACAATTGAAATCAAATATTTTCTTCCAAAATTAAAGAGCTTTCTCCTCTTCTCTCTTCTTTTCTCTATTTCTCTCATTCTTTTTACTCACTATATATCTCTCTTATATATTATTATCAATGACTAATTACAAATTTGACAATCAAAATATACAATATAATATTCTCTAATTGCATTTAAATTAAATTAAAATTAAAATTAAAATATAACTATATTATATATTATATTTATATATTAATAACTAAAATGTATCACATGACACTTCCTTACTAAAATTTAGAGAAAATATTTTTCTCTAAAATTAGTAACAATCCTTCTTATATTTTTTTATCTGCCTCTCTCTTTTTTTTATTTCTCTCTATCCTTCCCACTTTATATATAATTTATAATTTATGTTTTATATTACTAATTTAACAAATCAAAATGTGTCACCAAATATTTTTTTATTATAATTAAAATAAAATTTTTTTAGCTTCCAAAATTAACAAACTCCCTCTCTCATTCTTCTTCTTTACCTTTCTATCTCTTTTCTCTCATTTTCTATTTTTTTCTACCTTTCTATTCTACAAAAAATAAAATTAACTAACATAATATAATTTAAATAAAAATATTATTATATACATATTTTTTTATTTAATTTTAAATTTTTACTTCTAATCTTTCTAATCTATATTTTCATTTCTTTTTTTTTCAAATATTTATTACATATAATTTAGAGAACATATTAATATTGTGATTAAAAGTTAGAATCAAGATTCAATTATTTTAAGAAAAAAATTTTGAATTAATTTTATAACTATCAATATAAATTTTTTTATGCTAATAATATCTAATTATATTTTATATATATAAAAAAATATTATTTTTAAATAACAAGTATAAAAATTAATTATTTTTATTTGTACAACAACCTTAACACCTAATCAAATATAAAAGTATACACGTTAAATTCTTTCAAATTTTAGATAAAAGATTCTAAAATTAGTTGTTATAAAAAATTAAATTCTTTTCTATAAAAATAATAACTTAAAAATTTATTATTTAATTTTATTTTTATTTATAAAGACTCTGATCTTCTTAGTCGACGAAAATTTTTGTCCTTTACAATTATTTTATAAAAGTAGTTTAATGATATAAATTTTTTTTATCATAATCTATAATATGATGATCAATATAATTTTAAAATATTTATATTTTCGTAATAATATTATGGATAAAAGTACTAATAGGTCTCTATATCATTAACAAAAGTTTATTCCCTTAATTTTAATTTTCGGCCGTTCTCCCACGACTTTGTTATTAATTTATAGTATAAGGAACTGACTTTATCAGGCGCTTTAAATAAATAAATGAAAATAGTCTTTTTCCAACCCTTTACATAAATGCATTAGTAGTTTTTTTTTTTATGGTATATACGAGTTTATTAGTTGTCCGTGTTAATTATATTTGACTGAATGTTTTAATGGTATACGCCCCAAGCGGGAAAAAACTATAAATATTCTCGATAGAAATAGTAGTACTTGGTTTGGGTAAGAGACGACTTTCTTTCTTTCTTTTTTTTTTTTTAAAGAAAACTTATTTAATATTGTGGCCACATGACTTAGTTTACGTGATAATAACCATAGGACTAAGAATGATATGACTCCATAACCAGTAAACTTTGGTATCTGATGATCTCAAGTTGCCTAGAGGCAAAACTCTTGAAAAGTAATCAGAAACCTTCTTATTATGCCAAGTGGACGAATTCTCGGTGCCCAAGTATCAAGTATGTATCTTGAAAATATGCAGGAAATAAATAAGAGATAGTCAAATTGACATCCGATTTTTTAATCGATTCAATTCCAAACTGCTAGATGATTTTTTTTTCTTTAAAATTAGAAGTGAAATTTAAACTCAAAAATTTTAAGTAAAAATAAAAATATTATACCATTTAAGTTATAATTTATTAACAAACTACTAAATCATATTCGTATATATGTTTTACATACTTTTTATTCATTTCCAAATATTTTTAGGGAATACTCTCTCCCATCTTTCTCATTGAATTTCTTGTTAGAAACATCCGGTGAATACTGTATACGCTGGTCAATGCAAATTAGTATTCAGTGGTGGGTAATAATGTCTTTTCATGGGTCAGAAGTGGAACATATTTTTATTATGAGGAATGCTAGGAGTCAGTAATTTTTGTATTTTGTAACTATTAATTAGCTATTAATGATATTTTTAATGGTGTGAGATTACATGCAATAGTAAGAAATCATTCACTTTTTTTTTATGGTTAAGTGCTGGTTAGAAAACACAAAAGTTACTGACCTTCTAGACTTTTCCTTTTATTATTTTGGTCATGGATTTTTTTTACAGTATTCCTAATTCAACATGTCAAATATTAATCTGTCATAAATTAGACCTCAATTTAATATATGGTCAAGAAGTTATTGCATGTAGAAGACAAAATTTAAATTTCTAATACTTTTTTAAATGTATGAATGCACTTCACAAATTCAAATTGATTATTTTTTTTTTCGGTTTTCTCAAATTGATTATTTTGATCATGGTATTGAAAGCAAGACAAAGCAGAAAAAGTTAACGACCCACAAACACTACATATGGTTTGCAATAGATGGGATGGGCTTTTTACTTTCGCAAGGACTATTATAGTCCAGGCCCAACTCATATTTTTTTGGTGACTCCAGGCCCAACTCATATGATAAGACAAATGGGGGACAGGGATAGACGAAATAATTCTGCGATCGCCTCATCAAGGAAAAAGAAAAAAAAAAAATTGCTATCACCTGAGGGAAGTACGAATATACACCACTCGATGCATGGTTAATCATTCTTAATTAGATGCTAGAAAATTTTTGTGGGATCCACATACATTGATTGTTACCGATATAGGACCAGAGTCTAAAATTGCTAGAAAAATGTGCCTATGCAATTCCAATATATATAAGGTCAATACTTTTCCCTCAATTCTATATTTAGTTTTTGAGATTGTCTTCTGATGCTTGTCTTTAACACTTAATCAGGATGTTTCTTTAGTACGTGGGTAACTTATTGCACGTGATGCAGAAAACGATTCCTAAAATCAAAATAGGCATTAGGTTTTCCTTTTGTGAAAAAACTTACAGAATAACAGAGATGTACCATGTATTCATGCATGTGCAAATCAATATGAAAATGCACTAAGCTTCAAGGGCCACTTTTAGAGATTAGAGATTTAAATTACTAATTAATTAAACTGAAAAAAACAAAGTATACGAGTCTTTGCTACACTGCTCTCTGTCATCATTGTATTTAGGAATGTTTCGAGTTGACGTCAAGTATCTAATGCTAATGCGCTGGTCACAATTATTATTGCACCTCATTCATCATCGAATATGCTTCATGTAACAACTAATAGATTCGATATTAATTCTACGGAAATGTTTGGTAACCAAAGAAAATCAGCCAAAAACAGCCATAACTTGCCTTATTTAGTATTCATTAATTGTTGCGACAATTAATTAATACTAAATAAGGCAAGTTCTGGCTATTTTTTTTTTGTCTACCTAGCATCCTAATTCTAATTATAAAATATTTGATACTTGATCATTCTAGATTGATTTAGTTCGACAAAATAACCTAACAAATTATCTATTATGAGTAATTTTTATCGAACTAATCTAATTTTTTAAAGATGTCAAGTTAATTTCATATTTCATAGTTAAAATTATTTAGGCTCAAACCTTTTTGCAGTAAAATGATAGTTTTCTAATTTGAAAAAATAAAAATTTTTTATAACAAAAAAAATTAATCAAAAATAACTATAATTTATTTTATTTAATATTTATTAATTATTACAACCATTAATAAATACTAAATGTAACAATTAATGACTACTAATTAATAACTACTAAATAAAGTAAGTTTTAACATTACCATATTAGAAATAATGAATGCAATTTACCCTTAAGATTAAGTGAGTCGTCCAAGGGAGTAGATAGTGGAAACCATGATTAATAAAACTCAATTGGGCCATATAGTTCTTTGGATGCTGACCCAAATGGAGGTTATTTTTCTTGGAGCTGTTGAAGCGTAAGCATATAATAATTAGTAATATAATGTTGTTGCTGTTGTCACATTTCGATCACAACTTGTGAATTGAACACACCCTTGACGGACGCATTGAATTGTGGTGTCCTCCTCATAAATATATTGATCCATCATAATATCAACATTCAACAAGCATTACATTGATCGCTCTATTACATGTATATGTGTACCATACATGAAGTTGTTACATGGTGACATCAATGATTCCCTGATAGATGAGGAGACAAGGGAAGAACATACAATTAAAAACTTACCTGCATATATATATATATATGATATCAAGTAAATAATTTTATTATATATGTCATCAACTAATTTTTCGTCTTGATTCTTTCGATATATCACAAAGCTTTCTCAATAATGCAAAGATTTTATTGTGTTCTGATGATTTTAACAATTTCTGTTTATTAATAAGACAATTATGTTGCATCAATGTCAATAAAGCTTATACAACGACAATGATGATATGAGTCTTGTGTGATTTGAACCCCCAAAACAAGCTAGACAGCTAGCCCCCATAGGACCATATTTATCCCACTAATAATTTGTCATTTTCGTTATCATAATTACTAGTTAATTGCTTGTTATCTGTTTTTCTTTCTCTCATCCAATTTCTGGAAATCGCAAGTATGTATATGTATATAAAATTATAAACAAATATCAATCTCTTCTTACTTCCTTTTTTATGTTATCTCTTATCTGTAACAATCATATAAGATGTAGACTAAAATTAGCCATTAATATAAAATATATCTAAAATATAAAATTATATATTAAAAATAAATTAAATTATACATATATTTATATATAAATACATAATAATTAATTTTAGTAATTAATTTTAATGTATAAATAATATTTTTATATATGTATATATAAGTTGCAAATGTTATATATCAATAAAATAATATATATACTAATTAATAATTCTCAAATATACATATAAATTAAATTTATATTTTATATAAGTACTTCCTTTTATATTAATTAATTTAATTTATTTTATATCAAATAATTTCGTTCTGCTAATTATTACCATTTTCCTAGCCTTCGCACTAATTTGGGAAATAATATTATTGATGTTTTTATCTTCTAAGCATTAGTATATAATGAGTTTAATTTTATGAGCAATTTTTGTTAAATTAAAATACACTATGATAATTGAATTAAAGTGATAATAAGGCAAAGTAATTCATACGAAAATGGTTTACTACAAACTAGCATAACACATTAGTATGACATTTAGCTTTCAGCAAAAAATCTATCTCCATAGCGTTTTCCTTTATTTTGTTTGATGTTTTATTCCGTCTTCCCTCCTTATTATCGTGAAGTTGACGGGTACCAAAATGTGTACGTCGACTACTTCCTTTGTATTATTATCGAACCATTTTTCATTTTCTTTATTTTGTTTTAACGTCTTTCCACAGGAGAAACAAACTTCATAACTACACTTACAGCACATATTCTACCATCTTTTGGTACATAATAACATAATATGCTGATTGGTATGATGAGAAAGTTTTAGGTTGTGTAACTACCTAACTTAATCTTTCGGATGAGCATCTTGCTCATATATAGACGGATAAAAGCAGAAAGTATAATCTTAATGAAATAATATTAGGTACTAGAATAAAATACTTTTACATAAATTAAATTAAATAAACAAGTCTTTTCATTGACAACCATCTTCATCTTTTTTATGAACAAATAGTCTATTATAAAGGATAGTATTAGACTACTAACTAGTATGTAATTACGAATGTGTGTTTGGATTAAAATTTGTAAATGAGAGTTTGTATAAAATTAATTTTATAAAATTGATTTTGATAAAAAATGAATTGGTATTAATATATTTTATGTTTGACTATTTTTATATTAAAATAGATTATAATAAACTAAATGTTATTTGTATTATATTATTCAAAATCACCTTTTTGAATATAAAATTTTTGAAAAAGACATAAATTTAAATAATTATTTTATATTATGTTATAATTTTAATTTATTTAGTATTCTTAGTACTCTTTAGTACTCTAATAGAATTAATAAAATTATAATACAAAATAAAAAAGATTATGCTATTTAAAAAAGAAATAACAATAATAATAAAAAATTCATATAAACAAAAAATAACAAAAATTTTATAAAAAATAATAATATGTATAAGAGAGCATTAAAAAAATATTATAAAAAATAATAAAATTTATTATATGAATAATAAAGATTAAAATTAATCTTTTAAAAAAAATTGATGTAAGTTTGATGCTATAAAGGCTAAATCAAATACACCCTGAATCGTTAATCATTTTCCATTTTTTTGTTAAGAAAAAAAAAATAGTCATCTAGATTCATTTTAAAATTAGCACTGAGCTAGTTCGGTGAGTTCACAAGTACCAAGGGCAATAACTAAATATGACATATGGGCAAGTATGGATCGCAAATCTAAAACCAAAATTGAACTCGGTTTGCAATGGCAGTGGCAGAAGCCGTTTTCACGGCGTAAACACCGTAAGGTGAAAGAGAGACAAAGAGAATAATAAATGCAAGCAAAGACCGAACGGAGGTTAAGTTGAGTGAGCGCCACGAGGAACAATACACACTGTTGTGTACTATTAGGTAGCGTTTGTTTTGAGGTACTGAGACAAAGACTGAGAGACTGTGACTCAGTATCGTGTTTGTTGGTTCAGAAACTGGTACTAAAATTTCTGTCTCTGTCTCCAAAATTTCAGTATTTCAGTACCTCCAAAAAGTAAGGACACAGGGGACTAAAATTTTTAGAGATGAAGACTGAAACTTTAATAATATTTTATACCTAAAATACTCTCATTTCAATTTATTATTTCCAATTTTACCCTTTGTGCAAATTAAATTAGAGTTTTATTCTTGTTTCAATTCCTGTCTCCCATTTTGCACCAAACAGAATACTGAGATTTATTTCAATCTCTGTTTCTTAGTCTCTGTCTCTCAGTCTCAGTCTTTCCGTCTCTGTCTCTCCACCAAACGCTACCTTACAGTGCAGCTACTCAAGTTCTCACCTTCACTGTTTCTTCTCGCCGCATCCAACACACCCATGACGCATTTACGCCCTTTGCCTCCTCCTTCCACGTACAATGCCTACCCACCACCACTTCTTCCTCATTTAATACTTAATTACTTCTAAATGCATGTACGAAATTCAGATCTTGGTATTTAAAAATAAATAATCTATACTTTACTCAGTTTTAGTAAATTATCTTCTTCTTCCTCTTCCCCTTTTAAATAGAGCAAATTTTTATATACCTCAGAAAATACAATTCGTTAACAGATGAAAAGACGATATATTATAGAAATGAAAATACAAAATTGTGAATTAGTTAACTTTTCATTCCACCTCAACCGAATTTACAATCCCGAATAATCTACCCAAAAGAAGAAAAAATAAAATAAAATAAATAAAATCTAAATTAATAATTCCTATTATTACATGACCAGAGGAGCTAAGAGTTCTTTACGAAGAACTAACATGCAAGATTGCAGAGTAGACACCTAAAACCTGTATCATCTTTTTCTCTTTTCTCTTTTTTTTTGATTTCATGAAAACATAAAGCCCTCTTTCGATTAAGACGATCCATCGTGAGTAACGTCCCTATTTTCGATTTCGCTTCTTACTTGTTTAGTGCCCTCTTCGGATTTTTGAGACTGATCACAGGTACAAGTGTTGGTGTTGTTGACGAAGGAAGAAGAGGACCTAACGGTGCTTGACGAGACTGGCGTGGCCAAGAATGTTGGTTTGTCCTGTCCCGCCATGATCACAAGGATCTTCTCCTCGTAAGGACCTTGTTGCTGCTTCTGGTTGTCGTTGCCTTTTCCCTCTCCCGCTTCCAGGTCTCGTTCTCCTTCGCCGTTTCCTTCCAGGTAGCCAGAGAGCTTCCAATAAGAGCAGGCGAGGATCAAGAGAGCGAAGGCTATGAGCCCTAGCATGGCAGCGAGGCCTCCAAACAGGTATGGAACAGGGGAATGCCATGCCGAGTGTGGTACTTGTTGGCCCATGGAAGAAGGGGCTCTTGCTTCTGCTTTCATTGGTTCTCTGTATGCAGCCGCCATTTTTGGTTTGGGTGGTTTCTTTGTGATGAGTAAAGAGAGAAAGAGAGAGAACAGAGGAGAGGGGAAAATGCAGGGGAAGAAGAGAGAAGGAGGAGACAAGGCAGTGATTAATGGGTTGGGTTGTGAAATGGGTGATGGTGTGGAAAGGTATTTATAGAGAAATGAGATTATTGAAGAAAAGAATAACACTAAATCACTAATGATTAATAGTTTTTTTTAGTTCAAGTTTACTTAATACTTTTATTTTTAAAATTAAAAATTAAAGACTATAGTTGATTCCATAATTTTCTTATTCTTTCTATGTAAGCTATATATTTTGGATATAAAATTTTATTGGAATTTTTTTTATTCTCTAGATTGTGATAAAATCATAGAAAAGGTGACTACTAATATCCTCATTCATATCTAATTTGAGATGGTTATTCACCTGAATATGTCTTATGTAAAAATAATAATTAAAATATAAATATTTATAATTTTATTATTATATTAAAAAATGTCATATATAAGTAATTACTCTAATTTAATTGTTTTTTCTTTCTTCCTCTCAAGAATGGAAGCACATATTTTTAAGTTGAGCCCACAGTTTTTATCTATCTCTCGCGTATGCATCATGTTTCATGTCCAACTCTTATTCCCCATTTTAAATATTTAAAATATATATATATATATTTCTACCGTTGATGTCCTCTCCGGTAGATATTATATTTTAATTTATTACTCATATTTTTTAGATTATTGTGAAGTCACTAAATACTTGTGAATGTATGTTTAATATAATAAAAATCAAAATAAATTAAAATACATGATATTATAATATTTTATTTATATAAAAATATGTACTAAAAATAATTTAAACATATTTAAAAATATAATTATAATATAAAATATTATATATTCTTTAAAAAAAATTAATAATATTGTTAATAATTTTAAAAGTAATTATATTTGATGTAAAAATTATAATAATTCAATAGTATATAATTGAATAATAGCATAAAAATTAAACTATATATTATAATATGAAAAATTTGTAATGTATTAAGACTTGTACTATAAATTCTATGGCAAAACTTTACAGTTTACACACACAACCATATGAATTATTCTGTTAATAAATTTTATATATAATTTTAAAAAAATATATAAAATAATATGATAAAATATTTTATGAGAGAAAATGTACTTAAAAATCTGAGAGTGGGATAATTATTATAAGTATAGAATAAGTGCTTTAATTTTTATTAGAGGAATTAAAGACTAAAAAAGAAAGCATTATGATCTTTGTTGATAACAAGAGTAGTAGAGTGGCTAAATGAAAAGGAAAAAACTTCTTGAAAACAATAAAACTCAAGAAATAAAGTATTTGATGTAAAATATTGGGGTTAAGTTTAGAAATATTGGTGATTTTAAGACAAGAAAAGAATGGAATAGGAATATCACTATGATAAACAATAATTATTAGATGAAGTGGATCACAAAAACTGAATATAAATACTTGGTAATGAAGGTGAAATAAATGAGTAGGTGAGATTGTGAAAATGAAATGATACATGAATAGATGACATGATAAAATTATTTAGGAGAAAATCAAAATAAAATAAACACAGCATTTAAAGTGTTCAACAATATAAAAAAATGACTTATTTATATTTTTTCATGTAATTTTGATTATTATTTATTGGATAATTTTTTATTATATTTTGGTTGTTAATTTTTTAAATGATTTTAGCGTAATGTATATTTTGTTTAATTTGTATTTATTCTTAATGATATTATCAAAGAGGATAATTCACAAATTAAATTTAGTATTTGATTCATTTGACAAGAAGATAATTAGTTATTAAGCCAATAAGTTATAGCTCAAATGGCATAGAGGTCGCGGGTTCGTTTCCAAATTTTGCCAATGCGTAATAGCTCAAATGGCATAGTCTTCCCATACTCAATTAAGAGGTTGCGGGTTCGAGTCTCCTATATTTGGTAAAAAAAAAAAAATAATTAGTTATTAAGATTTGTAATTTTTATAAAAAAAAAAATTTTAAAAGCAGTTGATCCTCTGTTACATGATGTGAAGAGGAGTAATGGGTCCTGTGGCTGTGGGGTAGAAGATAGTATAGAAATCGATTTGAGATTGTGAAATTTTATTCATATAAAATGTTTTGGTTTCTCCGATCCGCAGTGGATAGGATAGGATTAACGCTAGCTACAAGGAATGCGCACTCAGGGGCATACTTGTAATGTCATAATCATAACACAGGGGAAGACGAGAGAATATGATCCTCTCTGCCATGTTTGGCAACAAACCAACACGAAAAGGAGACACTCATAAATGTTCATGTGAATTTTTTATTTACGCACTATATTTTTTTTTTTTAATATATACCTTGCCTCTCACTAGTGTGCCACATTTTGCTTTTCAATTATTTCCTTTAATTTTAGGCCTTAGGGACACCTTTGTTAGTTGATTTCCTTAATCTAGGTCATTTAAAATATCATGCCTTTATGGATTATGGATAAACTCAAAACTATAGTAATATTTTATCTGTTCTATGCAGATAATCAACGTGTTCTTGGCAAGTTAGCAACTTTTTTTTTGTTACTCACGGTATCCTCGCATAAGGCAGGATTCGAACTCCTACCACTTGTTTAAGTCGAGGAATGAGCTGACCACTCGATCAACCTAAGTTGGTTGAAATCACATGATTTATTAGTTCCAACTAAATTACACTTTATCCGTCCATGGTTTATTAATTACTTTCTATACCGTTAACTACTATCGTTACAAAAAACTTAAAGGATTTAAATTAAATGTAACAATGGTGCAAAAAAAAAAAAAGTTTATGTCCATGAGTCTATAATTTAGTAGCTAGTTAAGTCTCCTGCTACCATTTAGTTTAATAAAAACAAATCATCTTGGATGCTATCTTAGTTATCTACATACATATATTAAAAAGAACGTGTGAATGTTTTTAACCTTATTCTAATTCTAGATATGCAGTGATGTGCACATGCATGGATGATTCATGAAATTGGATTACTAGAATATTTAGAGAATATATATTTTGAATAAACATGAATAAAAATTTCATAGTGGGTGTGGATCTTAATTTGGCTAAACTTTAATTTCATATCCTAATTGTAAAATTTCTATCCAGATATATGGATTCCAACCGGGCCTGGGAACGAAGAATCAAGATTTTGCGTGGAATGATATTCTTGAAGAAAGAGATTCCCTTAAAGTTATAATAATGCTTCACATTGGGTAATAATTTATCCATAGTTCTTCTTAAATCATTTAAATATGTAGAGGGGTATAATCCGTACCTCTTTCTTATACTTTATTTCATACATGATTTATAAAAATAAAATACACTATAATTTAATTAATTAATTAATAATGTAACATAGAATAGGATCATTGTGTTGACATCATATTGGAATAGAGACGAGGGCCCATTCAGTTATGATTAAACTTTGGGCACGAAAAATCGTACGGGACAGTGCTTAATCATGTGTCATGGTGTACACATGAACCAAGTATGCTACTTTAAAGGAGAATCCGTTTAAACCGTTAGATTGAATATTTACCATGCTTTAGGGACGTTGATCGCGAAACTGCAGCGCATGCATCGTTAACGTGTGTCTACGATATACTCGTGCATCATAGAATCATTGTCTCCCATATGTGTTTTTGGTAGCTTAACGAAAATATAAAAATGTTATTTGTACACTAAAATCAGCCATCAATATATTTGTGTATAAATATATATAGTTTAATTTATTTTTAATGTGTATTTATATTCTAGCATGTATTTTATACTAATGACTAATTTTAGTGGCTGATTTTAGTGTACACCTAGTATAACCCATCTCATTAATAAATTGAGGGGTGAAAAAAATGTTGTGAAAACCCTTTCATTTTTTTAAAAAGCTGCTGATTCATATATCATATAATTTATAACACAATAATAATATTATCAAATTAAAAAGAGTAGTATGACACCATGCATACAGTACTATATTAGTATATTATTATCTGTCATTGCAACTATCTAACTTGATGAAATAAAAATATGTGGTTAATGTGTTTTTCATGAGAATTATTAATTAGTTCTCTCAAGTTTGGAAAAATTTAATTAAGTAAGATTCTTCGTGTTTGAGAAGATATACAACTCCACACGGCTGAGTTGATGAGTTTAAGATCATGACTAAATTATTAATGGAAGATTTGGTAGATGGATTCATTTTTTTTCATTTTTTAGAATCTCGGTTCCAACAAATGGCTAGATTTCGCAAGCATAATAATGTTTTGAAAACGTGTAACAGGCGAGTTAAACTACTGGAATTTTGTAACAGATTCTTAGAAATGAATACCTCGTCGCGTTTAATTGATATTAATATTGATATCAAATTTTAATGGATATTCTTTTAACGGGGATACTTCCATTATGATTGAACGTATTAATGAACTGATTATTTTTAAATTTCTTAACAAATTAGAATAAAATTGATTTTTTTTAACAATAACAATAAATCTAATTTCTTTTTGGGGATCTAATTGTATTTTTAAATTTTTAGAGATTTAAATGTCTGTAAAATAAAAAGTCAGAGATATATTTGTCTTTTTATCAAAAAATTTAAAGATATTTGATTTAAATTGTGTAATTCGATCATATCAAACCGGGTCTAATAATTATAATACAGACAATTAGGTTTATTATTGTTGTTATAATAAACCAATTTTGTTCTGATTTATTAAAAAATAAATTATTAACCGATTTAATAAAGATGTCCAATAATAAAATAAAAGCTTAAACTGATATTGGAGTTCACCAAATATCGAACTCTTGACCTTTCTGATCTAGCGCTCTAATATCATGTCATGATATCACTCATCCTAAAAACCTAATTATATCTCTAATACTCTATAAACCTCTATTGTACACATTGTACAAATATTCCATTGACTTCTTATACTTTCCCATATATATATATATATATATTCAAATTTATGATTCATTGTTACTTTTTTATTTTTTATTACATTATTAATGCAATAATTAAACTATTAAACTATATGAATAGAACAAAATATGACTTTTTTTTTCTTGTTTGGAAAATTTTCTTTATTAATTATATATGGTTTCAGCTAAACCAAGCTACGTTGCATGAAATTTAATGACCACCATCTGTGTCATTATGCATACACACATACATGATCATCATACATGATCTTCTTTTTGAACTTGTTTAGAATACTAGGAATTAGAATTCACTCTAGAGTTGAATTCTGAATTTTACTTTGGCTAGAATTCTGATTTTTACTTTGGAACAACTAAAAATGAATGATTTGAATTTCTTTGAGAATTTCAATTTTCATTTTTTTTCATTTGTAAATCAGACAAAAAAGAGTCTGATTTCTAAATCAACTCTCACACCTCTTTAAATTTGAATTCTATTTCATTAATATATTATAATTATTTCAAATCATGAAATTAAATTTCAAATAAAAATAAATTCTTTTCTTAAAAAAAATAAAATTCTTTTTGATGTTAAATGATGATTTCAAACAAGCTCTTTTATTAGTTAAATAAATTAAGAAACAAGCTATGAACATAATGCAACTAATAAGTTTGGGATTAGCTAGATTCATTACAGAAAGGGAGAGAAAATCATGACTCCTGTGGTGAAAGGTCCTTCACAAGAAGCGCCACACGCCCTAAATTAGTTGGCAACAAAGACATATACTGAGTCTTGTGTGACATCACCCATTCACCCCCATTTTTTATTTTATTTTTCAAAAAAAAAAAAAAAGGATAATATTGAAGTGCCGGGTGCCCTCCACTAGCATATACTTCGCCTCTGATATGACTCTGAATTCATCTTTTCTTTTATTATTATAACTAGTTAATTAATAAACAAATACTCGGTTGCTTAATGTATATAAATAATCATATTCACATCCCAAACTTTATGAAACGCGCATACCTTTCATTGCTTCCCAAGCAAATACCAAGAGCACATATGGGAATGGAACCAAAAAAGTTAGAAATAAAGTTAATTATTGTGGAATCTGGAAGTGCAAATTAAAGTACAAAGCCTTCCATGCACTATCCCTCGTTTGAACATGAAAAAACGGTAAAAAAAAAAAAAAAAGTAAAAAGTGTTTTGAAAACCGGATCGAACTAGCCGATTCAACTGGATTAACCAGAAATCAATCTCCTAGCTGGTTGGGTCTACCTGTAAAACTGTTCTGCAAAAAATCGGTAAAAAATTGGCCAACCAGTGGTTAACTGGCGAATCGGCCATATTTTATCGAGCACCGGTTCTCCCCCAAGTCACTAAACAGCATCGTTTGGCGCTGGCAAAAAAAAAAAAAAAGGCTGAAGTGAAGTTTGAATGCACAATGTAGCTACTTCTCTAATCTCTTCGACCTCTCAACCCTAATTCTCTTTGACCTCCCAACCTTAATCTCTTCGACCTTCTGCCTACGAACTAGAAATGCCACCGTCAAACGAAACAAACACCGGAGGGAAGCTCCACCGTCGCGGGTCGAAGCCTCACCGTCGTGGTCGTCAGCTTGTGGTCGTGACCGTCACCGAAGCGTCGTCGTCTGGCTTTGGCCTTCTGAATTCTTCTGTTGTTCAATCTTTTTGAGTTTTTGTTTTGAGTTTTTTGGTTTTTTCAATTAAACTTTTTTTTAGTGATGAATTTAGGACAGATTTGTTAACTTTTGATGTTCTTCAGATGCAGAGTTCTTTTGAGGTCTTGTTCTGTTTTTTATTTTTTTTTGTTAATTATATAATTAATCATTTTATAATGTTGAATAAATTCGATGTAGGTTTAATTTTAGAATTTTACTCCGTTGATGTAGGTTCAATTTTTTCAATTCTATTATGTTGAATTAACTAGATAAATTAACAAAATAATCAGCAATAACAACATAATACTGTACAAAAAAGTAATGACTTTATGAATTTGGCCTTTTTAATCCTTTTCCTTTGGACCTATCTCTTGTAAATTTAAAAAAAAAAAGTGATGACTTTATAAATCTAGCCTTCATAATGTATTTCTCATTGTACACACTTAGGATTAGTTACTAACATCTTTTTTTTTCTCTGAAATGGTGTTGCATTTTTTGATTTTTTATGATTAGTATTTTTGGTAAGTTGAAAACTTGATTATTTGATTTTTTTTGTGGTAAAACATTATGTGTTTATCATTTAGATGCGTTTTGTTATATTTTAGTTATAAATTTTGATATTTAAAGTTGTTTATAAATTTTTATTAATAAATTATATATAATTTATTATGTAAAATTATGAAATTTTAAATTTTATTAAATTTAAAAAATTTAAATTTAAATATTTAAAATTATATATTAAATTTTTAATAATTTTATTTAATATTTAATTAAATCAATTAAATTTTGCTTAAATTCTGGTCGAATCATTAAATTAATAAACCAGTTACTTTACCGATTCATTAAGTTCTCACAGCTTTGAAACTAGTAACAGAAAAGAGAGAGTGTGTGAGAGAAAGTATGTGTGTCACCGAATATAATGTAAAATGGGCCCCTGGCCCATGTTAAGTTTGGGGCCCATGGTCAGTCGTCACTTTCCACCATCCAACGTACACGCCAAGGACAACGTAATAGGAGATACTACCCTATTCCTTTTCTATAATCGACACCAAACCTCCAAACATCGTTTTTTTTAATGCTGATATAGAATAAAATCCATATTATGAAACTAGTTTATTTCTGTATAATCTTCACTTACTCACTTCCCACTAAGATTATTATTATTATTATTATATATACACTAGGTCACTAGCTACGAATAATATAAGAAAATAAGCCAAACTATAGATATTAAACAACTAAGCAGATAATAGATTTGACATACGGTTCCAAACCAAATCCCACTCAGTACTTTTTTAAATCTTGATTAAGTGAATTACACGTAATGTTTCATTCCTGGAAAGGATTGTCATTTATTCATTAACAGTATTTTTATAATAATTTTTTCTTTCTACATATAATTGTTTCTGTTATTATGAAATCTAATTCTGCTAGTAGCCGTTGACGTCCTAGGTCGTCTTGGGTCATAATAATTATTTACATTTTTCTAACTAACTATAAAACCCCTACCCTAAAGTATTATTGAGCACTGAAAATGAGTTACTCTTATCTTAATCAATTGACTTGTTGGACACTCTTCTCTCCTATATATTTCTCAGACAATGACATTCTCAAACATTTATTTTTGTATTGATAGCTAGCTAGTACCATAGACTGTGTTTGTTTACAGAGATAGGACATTGAGACATACACATTGAGACACAAGATCATGTTTGATAGAAGAGATATTGATAGAGACAGTGTGTCCAGAGACACTGAATTAGTGTATTTTGTGTCCATCCTGACAGGAAAGACACAGAAACACTAATAAGGAACACAATTTATTTTTTTCATTATTTTTGTTAATTTTTCATAATTATATTTTTTTATTATTATTATATTTTTTATCTCAAATTTTTTGAATAAAAAAATAAAAATAAATTAGATTTTCATAATTTGTTATAGTTTTTCACTAAACAGAATACAAGAATACAAAAATTTTGTGTCTCTATTCATCAGTGCCTTATCCTATCATGTTCTCAGTATCTTGTCCTGTCCTATTCTCAAAAACAAGCGTAGTCATACGGTTCAATTAGCTAGCCGAATTAATTAATACGCTTCTATATAAATGTGGACTCAATCTATGTCTTTGGCTCAACTTATATTATACGTAATTGGGAAGTAACAAGGGGGCAAGAAAAATTGGTGCTTTGTTTCAGCACTTTCCTTTAGCTTCCAAAATTTGATATATACCGAAAGACCACAATTATCATTAAAGCTGATTAGATATGTATGCGTTTACTCAAATAAGTAGAAGTGGTAGAGTTTAAGCCGTGCAAAGGTATGTATTCAAATCTGAAACAATGAAAATAATTGAAATTTAAGTTTGATTGATGACGATAATCAATTTTAAAAGGACCTGTGTTGAATCGTGTATAAAGTATAGATGAAAAGATGAAGAGGTCAAAAGGAGGCCTAAAGATAAGGATGATATGATGCATATATATATATGGCTTTATTATTCCTTGGGGAAGGTGACTTCCCTTTTTTGTAATTGGCTTCACTTTAGTTACCAACATAATACAATCGCTGAATTCATTCGAATCTATATATTAAGACAAACTAAAGATGAGTGAATGCGTTATGCGTTGCAATCATGTCAGTTACGTTGTTACCTTTTTGTATTATAAGACAAGCAAAAGCAAATAAGCAATGCATACTTTGGAAAAAAAACAAACAGCGCACACAGAGAATGCTATGCTACTTCATTCATTAATCATTCATACCCTGAATCTCTCTAAATAACTTGCTCAGAAATTGATTGCCAAATGGTCACACAGGACCTTAGCTTGTTGGTCACTATTAAACTACTCTTCTATCTTAGTCTATGACAACAATAAAGAAGTCTCGTAGCCCACAATCTCTTAATTGAGTATGGAGAGACTATACCATGATAAAATTGTAATTGAATTTATGTATTATGTTGGACTAAATTTATGGGTCACGATACTTCTTTATTATTGTTATAGACTAAGATAGAAGAGTAGTTTAATAGTCACAATTTTTATAATTTATTTCATTTGCAGCTCCTTTTAATTGCAATAAGCTATAATGTGTTCATTATATGCAAAAATTACTTGATGTCTTCATCAGCTACTTTGAATTTATCGAAATCACAATATTATATTAAGCAATGGATAAGGTAACTGATTATGACTGGGAGCGCTTAGGCAGGGCATGGGCCATATAAATGTACTTAATTTCTAGGGCTAAATAATTATTCCTAATCAGAAGGCATGAGTGATGAAAGCCTATAACTAATAAAGATGGAGCTACCTACTGATAATAATAATAAGCGGGGAAATAATATTGTTGGAATCTATCATCACAAGAGATAAAATAAACGCTAGCAAAATTTGGTAGTGTGTGATGAGAACTTTGTTTCCTTTCTTGGAAGAAAAAGACACCATATAATTTTCGAGTGTGTTATGTATACACTAAAATCAAGTATTAAAATTAATTATTAATATAAAATACATATTAAAAATAAATTAAATTATAAATATATTTATATATAAATATATTAATAATAATAGATTAATTTTAATGACTGATTTTAGTGTATTTCAATTTTTTGTATGTAGTTAATCTCATCCAATTCAAAGATAACGCATGCTTATATATTTATTGTTAGACTATCGATACAGAAAGTGGCAAAAATGTGTATTCACAAAGAAACGACACATACATAGTACTATAGTAGCTAGCAAGTTAGGTAGAGTGACAGGAGAAAAAGAAAAACAGAAAAGTACTTATCATCTTTAATTTATGGTAAACAATCCTAAGGTTAATATTTGAGAATTATTAGATGATAATTTAATTAAATTGATTAAATTATTTAAAAAATTTTAATTATATATTTTATATAAAAACAGCTGGAGATAAGTTTTTAATATAATTTATTTATATGCAATGACCTTACCTACTAACTGGTATAATCTGGTACATAGAACACTGATCCGTACACATGGCATGTACATAACCGCATATATCATAATTATAATTATTATATTCATAATACTGTGCATGATGTTGCATTGTAGATCTGAATCATCCACTCAATGTTAATTAAAATTTTTTACCATACTCCTCATCTAGAATAGTATTTGCTTTATTTGATTCTTTGAGTGCAAGGGACCGGGAATATTATTTCAAATTATTTTAGGAGATAATTTGATAAATATTAAATATGATAAATTTTGACATTTTTTTTTCTCTCTTTAGTATTATGGAGTCATTTTATTATTGTTATTAAATAATTCATTATGTTGTAGTAGCGGGATGTGATGACAAAATCACTTAGAATTAGGGGTGTATATGGTTTGGTCCGGCTCAAAAATTTAGTCCGGTCTCAAACATTTTAAAAACTAATTTAGTGTGATTTCATTAAGTTTAGGGTCGGGTAAAGGTTTTAAAAGTAGACCCGGTCATTATTTTGAGTCGAGTCCGGACCATAGCTTGTGTCACCCGAACTCGGACCGGTGGCCCGAGCATCATACACAATTAATATTTTGTATTATTAGTGATGGATGATGGCTATTTTTATGTGAAATTTAAATATTATAAACTTTAATATTTTGTGCTATTAGTCATTATAAAATTATAAGTTAATGTTTTATGTTTAAAATGCATAAGACTTTAGACTAATGCATAATATTGTGTTATTTGTATTGATTTAAATAGTTGGTGCTATTAGACAATATTAGTATTGATTATGGTTATGTTTTAGTTTTAGAGAATAGTTGGTTCTTGTTATATTTTTTTAAGTGAATTTTACTATGTGAATTGTGAAATAATGGTTGAAAATTAAGTGATTTTTACATGCTAAAGATTCGGTTTTTATCCGATTTTTATTCGGTTTTACCCGGTTCGAAAGTGCGTAGGTTTTATTGGGTTTATGATCGGATTAGGATCTAAAAATTAGGCCCAATCTATATTTCGGATCGAGTCGGGTCTGAATTGAGCCAAATCCAGTGTGAGCCGACCCATGTACACCCCTACTTACAATTGCGGAGTTGAATTAATGAGAGACAAGAAGGCAAAGTGGCAAGTGGATAAGGGAAAACGAAAGCTGCAAAACCACCAAAAATTAAAGAGCTTAGAAGAGAAGAAGAGAAAGGAAATTGATCATTCACCCAACTATAGCTAGCTATACTGCTTTTTAAAAAAGCATGTATAATAATTGAAAGAATATATAGGCATTTGTTGGGGTTAAAATAATGAACGAATTAAAAGTCGATTAGGTGCGTTTTTTCCCTTGTGGGGTTTGCCATAAATAATGAACAAGGGAGACACCAATAAGCAAACTCGACCAACAACCTAAGTGATATACATATATTATTCATTTTTGATACTGATTTCCACTAACAAATAATTATAAATATTGAAAATGATTGAAAGGACCAATCAGTACCCGCCACGCACCAAGTCACTTGTCTCTCACGTGAATGCGTTAATGATTATATTATAATGCATTGGATAATGCTTCGTAAGATGGTGACTTGTTGTAAAACCAGAGATACATGAACATGAGCAGTATACGACACCATCACCATGCCTAAATATATCAAGAAAAAAAAAATGCCAACCATGAGTACATATTATTTGTTAGCTAGATTCATTCATTATTATTCTTGCCACTCTATCTATAACATACAACAACAATAATAACTTTATCTATTAAGTGAAATATTGCTATTGCACAATATCATTTACTTTTGATATATCAAATTATTAAGGTGAATGCTATCCTACCATCTCTAAAGTAACATGTAAGTTATTCTCTCTAATTTGGGAAGAGAAAATAAGACATTCAATGAGACGGTGATGCTTGGGGGCGTAATGACGACAATGAAGAAGTGAGGAGGAGTAAACGCAATTAGAGAGAGTTGGAGTACCTTTTTTAGAAGAATGATTTGGGAAGAAAAAACGAAACACCAATGAGACAGTGATGCTTGGGAGGCGCAACGACGACGAAAGAATGGAGAAGATAACTCAGGTTAAAATATCTATATATATGATATTTCTTATGTCCAATTAAAATTGGAACCAGATTATTGTTGTTTCAGATATGGAGTTGCTTCAGGATTCAGGGGAGGCCCACGTTTAAGTATAGAGAGGCGTATCAGACCCATTTGAACAAACCCCACACGTCTATTTGGTTTCTCAATCATAGACCCATGCATTTATTAAAGCAGAAAAGATAATACTACCCGAAGATAAAAGCAAAAGGAAAAGAATTCATGAAGGAAAAAAAATCAGGTAACATCCTCCATTTGCCACACTATTATATATTTTTCATAGCTCTACTTTATTTTCCTTTTCTGATATAAAAAAAGGTTGCTGTTGTGTCATTATATGGAAAAGGTTTGTTGACTATCACAGGAAATTTAGATGCAGAATTCAATGATAAATTAATCACAGAAAAACATAGTAGCTGTGCACTAAAATATTGGAGATTTTTTTGGTCTGAACTAATATATAGATTTCTGACATGTTTTTATCACTAATATTACCAAATGATAAACTACCAAAATGATTGAATCTTCTCAAATGCAGATTATAGTTTATAGAATAATAAAGAGTAATAACATTATTAAAGTCTAACTTGTCTAAATTTTGATTAAGTACAAATCTTCATTCTTTTTTCTTCTTCTTATTGTTGCGGCTGCTGTTGTTGTTGTTAACTGTTAAGTGGTGTATTATCCAATCTGTGAGCAGGTAAATTTTGATGTGCAAGTGGATCAATCATATCATCAAGAAAAAAAAGAACTATATAGACAAAAGGCTTTCACTAAAAAACAAAAAAGGAACAGGGGGTCCAACTCCAGCATCAGCACTAAAGCTGGACAAGCTTCTCCATGATTTTTGCATCCCTTGTTTGCCCTGAAATTGCAACAAAAAATTCCCCCACAATTATATATTTCAAACTTTACATGATTGTTATAGCAGCAATGTATTTTACGGGATGATAATAATTAGGAGTATTTATGAATTGTATTCGATACGCATATTTGTGATATTTATCCGAATCCAATCCAAAAAATGCGGATATGAATTCGATCTACAAGACTATCAGATTGCGGATTTTATGTAAGGATCCGCATATCCGCAGATCTGCAAAAAAAAAAATAAATAAGTAAATATTTTTTTATATTTTATTTCAACTAATAATTATTATATATGTTATATTATTTTAATTTTATTATTTAAAAAAAGTATGGTTAATAGTATTTTAAGAGTAAACATATTTAAAAATTAAAAGAATAAAAAAGAAATTTTATTGATATTTTTAATAAAAATAAGTTTTAAAAATAATTTTTGTATTTTGTGGATATATCCGATATCCGATCCGCAAATGTACAGATTCGATCGAATTGGATCTAAACTTAAAAACTGTGGATATTGAATCCGATTCGATAACTTTAGTGCAGATCAAATTAAGATTTTGGTCATATCCGATCTAATCTAATCCGGATTCATCCCGAACAATAATTAGCCAGATTAACTATTTCGTAATTAATTAACACAAACATTGGGGGCATGGGGCCAATCATAACAAATTAACAATCATTATTTCCTTTGTTATAATCTGAGTCTGAAAGCACTAATGTTTGTAGTAGTCCTATTGGTGCCACCCCGGCCCAGTCAATGATTCCTATTTTGACTGTAGCTATTGGGATGTCCACATCTATCCATAAGTATAGAGATATAATAAATTTGGATAATTTTATAATAAGAAGTTTTTATGTGAAGAGAATGAAAAAAAATTATAATTTATTTTAAAAAAATAATAAAAAATGAAAGGACATATTTTTTTTAGATTGATATCCAATTATCTGTTCTAGAGAATTTTCATTTCTTTTTTATTATAACATATGTACCAAAAAGTTTTATATTGTTATCTAATAACATTGTTGTGTTTAAATTATTTTTTAAGTAGTGAATTTGAAAATTAGTTATTTTAATAGGATAATTAATTTATATAATAAAACAACATATATTGATATGTTACTTTAGAAATGGATGAAATACAAATCCACCAAAGTGATTTATTGACATACAAATCTAATAATGTTGTGGTTGTGCATGATGATTCATACAACTTATTCATGATGTTCCACTTTGGAGCATTTCATGCTTAATAATAGATAGCTAATAAAGGTTTCAGATTGCAATTGGATGCATTGGCTGATCCAAATCTAGTGGTTGGTTGGCTTAGCTTGTTTCACTATGAGTATGAAGTTACTATTACACAATTGTGGAGTTTGATATGAATGATGATCCTCTTAGACATTAAAACTCTACTAAATAAAGCGTGTATATATAGTATACTCAACAAAATGCAAACATCTAAACTTTTGATTCTACCACATGAGATCCTGTTCTTGTGTGTAACCACAGATAGGACATGTTGTCATTTTATGGATCAGCATGATGAGACAGATTAAGAAATAATACTACTTTAAATAATAATGAAAATATAGAATTGATGAATGGTGGTGACTTTCTATATGTATATTTGATGTGTTACCTTACACAAATGATTTTCACCCTTTAAATCTAGTCCTTTCCTTTTCATCCATACTAAGCGGAATAGGGTAACTCAATGATTAAGTGTGTGTTTAGATTTCAGTTTGTAAATGGAAGTTTGCATAAAATTGATTTTACAAACTTGATTTTGATAAAAAGTAAGTTTGTGTTTAAGTGATTTATGTTTGATAATCTTTATATCAAAATGGATTATAGTAAAATAAATATTGTTTGGATCACACTACTCAAAATTACTTTTAGATAAAAAATTACTAAAATAGACATCAAGTTAAATAAATTTTTTATATTATTTTATCATTTTAATTTAGATATTTAAATAAATATTATTAATTAATTTTATAATAAAATTAATATTTACTTACTAAAATAAAAATAATATATAAAAATTGACAATATATTTTTATATCAAAAGCAAAAATAATATATAAAAAATATATCAAAATATACTTTATTAAATTATATTACTTATAATTTTTTTAATATTCTCCGTAGTGACAGGTGGACGGAATGTGTCGAAAGGACGAATCTGAGTCCCGAAGTGCAACTTCAGGGACGAATATGAGTAACTATTAAGTTTAGGGACTACTATGAGGCTCGGGTGCAACTTCAAGGATCACTTTTGAGGCTTATCCCGAAGTTTGGCAAATGAATTAAGGTAAAGATAGATATATTCTATGAAGATTCACTTGGCATATAGAACCAATTAACATTATTGGACATGTTAATCTTATATATATATTTTTTGTAATAAGTTATATTTTGGCCAATATACAAGGAAAAGAAAAAAATTATGTAAACCAAAGAGATTAATAAAGTAATAAAAATAAGGAGTTAGTCACTACTTATTGTCTTATTATCTTGGTTCAAGGTAAATTAGACTCTAATTTTTTTCATTTTATCAACTTTTTCATTTTAGAGAAACTTGTTCTTAAAAAGAAAAAGTGAAAAACATACTACTAAGTTTATTTGTCCTTGCATTGGACAACACATGCACATGAATGTGTTATGTGATTCGATTGTAAGGCTAAGAAATAGCATTGCACACTACCCAGGAAAATATAATGGAGGGCATATTGGCACTATGGTCATGAAATTTCGTTTTCAAGCTTTGCAATGGTAGCTATCACAAATTCACAATAGGAGCATTTCGCTAGTGCTTTAACATTATACCAGGAAAAGATGACATCATCATCATCATCATCTCAGTAATAATAAATTAAATGATAATGCAGTAAAAATCCACAGCAATGGAGAATCATGTTGTACTAGGATTTTCATTATATGACAAAGATATGGTGATGAGAAGCATGGTACGTTTGTTAAAGTTAAAGTTTTTCACCTAACCTATCCACTCAAAGAAGGTTTTTATGGGTAACATTTCCAGAGACATAGAAAAAGGTTGAGATACTGCATGGTAAAGAACAGAAAGAAGGGCCATGCATGATGATACTTATATATATGTGGAGTATGAGTGGATGATCAGTATGAGTAAGTGGGTAGAAAATAACAAAGGCTCAACAGCACAAATGTTTCCTCATCACCAGACACATATATGGCTTATTAGTGATTAATTGCAACCTCAAGGGCCCCTTTCAATCCCACCTCAAACTCCCACTTTCTTTTTTCTATTTGCTTTTCCGTACAAATAAACATGTATTATAACATAAGACTTCTTTTTTCAAAAATTAAGATAAAATGTAGAACCACTAAGGATAAGAAGTACAGCTCTAAGATAATAGGCAATTATATATTTCGGGTCACCTTATTATGCTGTTGATTTCACTATTATAGTTGAGCATGCGATGCCTTGTTGATAAATCATAAAAACTTGTACATGAAAATAATGTATTGAAGGCATAGGTGGTCCTTGGGAGTTGTCTTAGTCAGTGATAGATGGAGGCTTTGGTCTTAATCAGAAGAAAGCTGTATATCTCTTCTCTTGGTATTCCTATCTTCCTCTTTGCTGGGATAGGTCTATATTGTCCTAACTTTTTTCTCTTGTTTTCTTCTCCTTTTTGGTAGGACACCAGACATAAATGCCTCTTGCGTTTTCCAATAGTCACCCTTTCTTTTCCCAACACTACTTTCTCTGTCTTTATTCATGTTGTTCACAAACACATCTCATGTCAGTTTTAAACAATTTTTCTTTTATAATGACGTTAAAACTAATCAAGCTTAACTATGTAACATTCATATAGTAACTCAGTGATGATGGCACGAGTAAAGTGGATAAAAATCAAATCACTTATTCAAAACACTGGTTTGCCATACAAGATTCACTACTTCCCTTTGTCAAAACTCTACAATGCCTTTCTCGGTCGGTGGAAAATTAAATGCAGCCTCTTTGATATCCACAAGTTCTAATTTAAATAACGGACATTGCAATTTCCAAGCAATTATGCTGCATGACAAGTTGGCCTGATACTGTTGTGTAAACATAATTTTAAGATTTTTGGATAAGAAATGATTTTATATCATTCCATGTGTTATACCCTCTACAATAGTAACTATTTGTTCACTACATTGACATGTATGGTATATTTTCGATGATGAATACCTTGGCACAATAATTCCCACAACACTTGGTAGTCAATGATAAAGAAAGCAGCAAGCCACTACTACAAACTTTGCATAGAGCCATTTGCCTTATGCAAGATCTTAGAAGATAAAACAAATGCGATCTAAATACTTGAATCTAACAAAGTCCTCTACAATGTCTAAATGACTGAGCAAGATCTGATATTAACATGATAAGCGGAGAAACCATAAACAGGAAAAAGGTTATATGACATTGGTGATATATTTGCCTCAATCATAATACAGTTAGCTTCCCAGCTTTAGTCTAGATATTGATCCTAGCAGAATAGGCAGAATCATGGGGAAAAAGAAACCAAGAATGATGAGTAGCTGAACTAAGAATTCATCTAATGCCAGAAAAATCAATCTACATAACAAAATTCCTCACATCCCCTATTCAATATAAGTGAAATAGTAATTGAAATGAAATGAAAGATGATTCTGCCTCTCCTTTGCTGGATAGAATGTATGGTTCACAGTTCTGCCTCCCTCTGTTCAATGTTCATTATCATTTGCCCCTGAAATTTAAGAGACATAGTAGAAAAAATAGAAAAATCATTCATCTAGAAAAGTAAACCTCGAGAGTTACAAAAGGAGTTTTAATTTTACTTACGTGTTCATCATTAACGTTATGTTGTCTCCTTTAAGAAGGATCCTCCCTAAATAAACAATAACAGGCTTCAGAACTTGCATGAACAGGTGGAAAGAAATTAACCAAATTTAGAAACTTTAGCATACCCAATGTCTTTCTCGTATTCTTCTTTACGTTCACTTCTTCAGCATCATCAAGAACCAAATTCATGTATTCATCAAAACCCTGTTTAGAATTAAATAAAATTAAAATCACACTATCATTAATTATCTGCTGAGATATTCAATATTTGTCATGAGGATAATATGCTGCCAACAACAACAATAACAATCAAGGCTTCTTCTAGCAACACATGTGTTCAAGTGCACAAACTCTAGATTTGATTGTCAACATATCAGTTTTATAATACATTTGAGCAATTAAGATTCTCTTTTTTTCCCCTACCAACTCAGAAAAATTCAGGTCTGCTAGCAAGAGAACGGAAATATGGTGGAGAAGACAAAATAAATGAAAAAGTATGAAAGGATATCAGGTTTCTAGGTCTCAGATTCTCCTCCTAAAGTCCAGGGTATTTATAAATGATTATAATGCTTGTGAATGTTGCTGATTTTTGGCCAAACCGTCATAATAGAAAGTCATATGGAGTAGCTTGGACCTTATTGAAGCTATACCACATTGCACTATTGCTAATTTGCTATGCCAACAACATGGCTCTATAGTCTATAGTCCTTTACTCTAGATACTTATCATCTCAGTTGCTTGCACAACGAAGTGATGCTGTTTCCCAAGTCGTTGTTTTTCTACATATTTTGAGTTCACCAACTGGATAATAAAACTAACCAACAGACATAAAAAAATTTCACATTTGCAAGCAAACCCAGAAATTGAAGGCAGGTCACAGTAAAACTTATTCATCGACCTTAGCTAGTAACATCATTGGATTTGCATAATTTAACGGACATTGGAACACCAACCACTATCAAACTAGCAAAAACTCACTTGAAATGATTCAGCATTAACCACAGTGCACATACATTTCAAACCTACAACCTTTTCCAATAAATGAACTTTGAAGTATACGAAAGGCAATTTTGTTGAGCAAGAGAAACCACATAAGAAAAAAGTAGGAAAGGACTCACGATGATTCGGCCTTCGATCCTCAAATCCTTTTGCTCGAAGAGCCAAATCTGAATGCGAGCTTTCTGCAGAGAAATGATATTAGAGAATTTGGGGAAAACACAGAAGGAGTCATGAACCGAGAAATCATCAATGTAGTAAGTATGCAAGGACTTACACTTTGAAGAAACCTGAAAATCAAGTTCTGGGGAAAGCAGAAAGGAAGAGGATTAGGTTAAAGAGAAAAACAAAAAGAAAAGGAAAGGTGAGTGAGAAACGCACAATAGGTTGGGTCATAACCCTCTGAACTTTGGTGCTAGCCATGGCGAAAAGGATTCAGGAAGATCGTTGTTGTTTGCAGCTAAAACCCTAAACCCCAAAATCTCAAAGCTCAATCAAATCGAGGGATTCCAATTTGCTTTGCTCATTTGCGGTGTTCCATTGGGGTCAGTATATGTCACGTGCAAACCATGTGAATATCAATGTCTGGGTTGTTTGATAAATGAAGAGGCCCACAAATTTTTTGGTTGGGGCCTTGAAATGTCATTTAAATGGGCTAGCTCATTACTTCAACATTCAATAATGCTCATTGTGGTAAGGCTGAGTCTAATGGACAATCTATAAGTCTCTTAAATCATATATCTGGGTTCAATGTAAATTGTATGTCCAAAAATAAAAAATAAAAGACATAATGCTCATTAAAAAGTATTAAACTTTTGTCCTTAATTTTATAAGATGCTGTTGATCACCTACCTTGTTCACTGAATTTATACAAAAATACATATAATTAATTTTCGTCAACTAGTCATTTTCACTCTTGATCTCTAGATATATTTTTAAAAATCTTTTGATGATGTAATCATAGGGGTAACTGTTTATTAAAGAAAGTATAGTCTAGAGTGTATATAATAATAAGCTAATTCTATGGTATCTATGAGTTTTTGTCTAAATTTTGCTTAATTTATTTTTTTTAGTAAATTTTGATTTTTTAAAAATTATTTATTTTTATATTTTTTAAATTAAATAATAACTTTTAACTTTTTTTAATAAATAATTTAGACATTATGGTGAAACATAATAATAATAATAATAATAATAATAATAATAATAATAATAATAATAATAATAATAATAATAATAATAATAATAATAATAATAATATGTGCATTCTTCCGTGACAGGTTCAACATTTCTCACTTTCCCCCTTCTTGTGTAGAAGTGAACTTTGCCACCCAACCTCCCAGCTCCCATAAACTTAATAACTTATAGTTAGCGGCACATCGCTATATATTTAATACGTGTAAATTTCCACATATTTTTGTGTAACATAGTTATAGTTTTGACATCAGAAATGAAAGGTGAATATACTTATATCAAATATAAAAATAAGAGTGTGTTAATGGAATATTTGTACAATGTATACATTACTAAGGATCGAATTCTTGACTTTTCGGATCTAGAACTCTGATATTATGTCATGATACCACTCATCTCAAAAGCTTACGCTGATGGAAAAATGTAACACTAATAGTTATATCTCTAATATTTCTTAAACCTCCATTATACACATTGTACAAATATTCCATTGACTCTTTATACTTTTTCTAAAAATAAAAAGACATAGCAAAGTAAATAATTATATATTCAGTTTCTATATGTAATATTGAGTGCAATAACACATGTTTCATCAAACATTATTAATAAATTAAATGCTATAAGCATATTGCACAAGAAAAAAAATGATACAAATATATATTCTATGTGTCTGAGGGGTAACATACTGAGATGAAACAGAGATGCTCTCATTTTTTTAGTTGTCTAAAAAAATTGGAAAAAATTAAAAGGAGAAAAAGAGAGAGAAGAAATGAAAGAAGAAGAGGAGGAAATGATTGACTTGACCTAGTATATATGATGCAAACTATTATTATTGTACAAGTCAAATATTTTACTTTTCCATTTACATGTTGCCATGTATGAAAGAAACAACATATTCTCTATTTTAGAAGAAGATACTTCCTTCTCATACTATTATCATATTCACATTCAAAATTTATTTAATTACTTCCCTCACTTAATCTATTTCCCTTGTCCTTACATTTTTTCTCTTTATTTTCTTAGTTGTACATCATATATAAATAATTATGCTACATATATATTAAAAGAATAGTGCTAGGGACCAATGGCCTAAGCGTACAATGTGTACAATGGGCTAAATCTTTGGTCCATGAATAAAATGAACATCACCGGCCACTTATCCCAAAAATTCATTAAGGATTGAACTCTTAACCTTTCGGATCTAGAATTCTAGTACCATATCTGAAACCACTCATCCCAAAAGCGTAATATGATCTCTAATACTTCCTAAATCTCCATTGTACACATTGTACGCTTAGGTCATTGGCTCCCTATACTTTCTCATATTAAAATTAGTTGCTAAAATTAGTTATTAATATAAAATATATGTTAGAATATAAATATATATTAAAAATAAATTAAACTATATAAATATATTAATGATTGATTTTAGTGATTAATTTTAATACGTAAAAAAATGTTATATATATTATACTTTCTCTACTTAATAATATCAATTAATGAAAAAAATCTGAGATAGATAATCCATGCTCGCGAGTCGCGACTCATTCTCAATTACCATACTTGATGGACCAAGTCTAACGGCTAAAGATCTATACACAAACTTAAATCAGTGGATAATAAACATAATTTCTATGAAATTTCTGTAGCGACTTACGTAGTTGATTTTGCTCCCATTTTTATTTACTTTTATTTTTTATACTAATCAAGCTAATCATATTTTTGCCAATGAGTAATAGCTCAAATGACATAGTCTCCCCATACTCAATTAAGAGGTTGTGGATTCGAGTCTCATATCTTTGATAAAAAAAAAAAAAAAGCTAATGATCAGTGCAATCTTAGCTTCTTATATATATTTTCCATAAGGAAAAGTCTAGGGGGCCAGCAATTTTATTGCATTTTGGCCAGCATGTAACCAGCAGAGAAAGGTAAACCATTGGATGAAATCTCACACTAATCTCACACCATCAAATCATCATTAATGGCTAGTTGATGGCTACCAATCACAAATGTTGCTGCCCCTAACATTGCTCTTTCCATAATAATGACTATTCAATGATTATGGGAAAAAGCTCTTTTGGACAATAGTATCTCACGCAAAAGAATTTGACTAAATTCATCTTCTGAGTGTGACATATAAAACTATTTTCGTTGACCTTGTGAAATATGAAACTAAAAGTTACATATGCAGATATACACATGTCAGAAAAGGAAACCATTTAATTCCTAATGATTTTGTGGACAAAATCCATCAACTCAATCTATATATATATAATTAACAAAGAGGAGAAGCTGCATGACAAGATTTAAGATCTGATCTTGTAAGATCGATGGCTAATAACAAGAGCTTGTCATACCTTGTGGCATGGCTTGTCATAATGTTTTTGGTTGCGCCAAGTACAGCATCCATGGAAGAAACAGTGAAACTGCGAGTAGGGGTGCCCAAGAAAGAAGGCTTCCCGGAATTTGTGAACGTAATATTGGACGAAGATGAGCACAAGTACAATGTCACTGGATATTGCATGGATGTTTTCAATGCCGTATTAACAATCTTACCTTTCAAAGTTTCACTACAAATTGAAGCTTACGACGTTAATGAATCAACTGGAACATACGATGCACTAGTACAACAAATCCCCCAAAAGGTAGCTTCAGCTGTTAGATGACAATTTAGTCAAATTTTTTTAATTATTGAATGACTTTTAGCTATCAACTTCACGTGAAGTTAACTGCACATGAATTTCAATATGTTGCAGTATGATGTTATGGTAGGGGATATCACAATACTAGCGAAGCGTTCGAAGTTTGTTGATTTCACGTTGCCATATACAGAATCAGGAGTTCAAATGGTTGTAGCAGCAAGGCAGGGAAGGGAGCAAAGCATGTGGACTTTTGTGAAACCCTTCAGCTGGGATCTTTGGTTAAGCATAGTTGTCATGTCTATGTTCATAGGTTCTGTCATACTCATCATGGAAAGGAACAAGCAGGAGGTAGCCAATTCGCAACAACTAAGCCCAATCTACTTCTTATGGTTTCCAATTTCTCAAGCCGTTCTTCCTGAAAGTAAGTAATGTTAATGTTACCTTCTTCTTCTATCAACAGTTTAAGGTAAAAATATATATAATTTGTTATGAGAACAACTAGGGAACCAAAAGCATATCAGCCAAAAATCAGCCAAAATATGTTTGGACTCCATGAAAAATTGGGTTTTAGTTTGTGCTCCGTAATCCCAGGAGCAGTTTTGAAACATATTATTCAAAAAGTGATTCTAATTAAACGGTTTTGTTTATTTTTTGGTTGATTACTTTTTGGTTCCATATATTTTTCCATTTGTTATTGGTATGTTAGGAGAGGGAGTAGCGAAGAAGTGCTCGAGGTTTGTGTTGATGGTGTGGCTTCTATTGGCGTTTGTGCTGATGCAAAGCTACACGGCGAGCTTGACGACCATGATGACGGTGGAGCAGCTTCAACCGAGTTTTCTGAACGTGGATGATCTACGCACAGGGGATTACTATGTTGGATACCAAACTGGATCATTCGTTTATGATCTCTTGCTACACAAGTTGAAATTCAACGCTTCCAAGCTCAAGGCTATTGGCAGCATTTCTCAATATCACCAAGCTTTGAAGAATGGAAGCCGTGGCGGTGGCGTTTCCGCTATAGTCGATGAACTTCCCTACCTTAAACTCTTCCTTCAAAAATATGGATCTAATTACATGATCTCAGGTCCAACCTATCGAGCTGCTGGCTTTGGTTTTGTAAGTTTCTCCATCACCTTTCATTTCAGTATTCAACTTTTAGTGATCTTTTTTTAGAGGTAGAGAGCCGTTAGAATTTATTATTTTTAGTCATTAATTAGTTATTAATATTTAAAAATATAGGATAAAATATGTTATTAAATTATTAAATTAAATAAATTAAATTAAAAAAGTTGAGTTGATGACCTAAAATAATAAATTCTGATGATTCTTAATAATACTTATTACTAATACTAATTGGAAAAGTCTGGGCGGTGACAACTTTTTTAAATTCTGACCAGCATGTAACTAACAAAGAAAAGTGAGTCATTGGATGACATCTCATACCATTAAAATCATCATTAATGATTATTTAATAGCTACAAATTACAAAAATTACTTGCCCTAACACTCTTCGTACTAATTTGTGGCTTCTCATGATCAGGCATTTGCAAGAAACTCTAATCTTACAACTGCATTTTCAAGAGGGATTCTGGAAGTGAGTGAGAGTGACAAAATGGATAATATCAAGGCAAAATATTTTGGCAAGATTATGAATAATGGATGGCAATACCAATCTGATTCTTCAACAACGTCGTCGTCCTCGTCGTCTTCTCCGAGCAGTCTCACGTTTCATAGCTTTTCAGGGCTGTTCCTCATAACTGGAATTGCTACTTTGTTGGCACTATTTGTCTCCGAGACAGTGATTTGGCGAACACCAATTTCCATGGCCAAAGCATATAGTCGCAGATATTTGTTCTGCACTAGCTCTACTTCTGCGCAAACTCATCCAACAACCGATGATGATTCTATTGGAAAATAAAAGAACAAGGCACACACAGGAAGAATATAAAATAAAGAGGAATATATGTATTGAATGTATTTGTGTGTTGTTATTTTAAAATGATTATTACATACGTATTTATACATTTCTTTGACACTTAAATTTAATACATTCTAATAAACAAATGGTTTAAATTAAAACTAAATATAGATAATTTATTCAAACTATGGTTTCTATTCATTCTTGAATTCTAACCATCAAGTTTATTTTTAACATCCTTAGCTCCCTTAAACTTGATAATTTTCTGACTCCAATCATAATCCTTAACTTTTGAAAAGTATCATATTTCAGAGGTTTTGTGAAAATGTCAGCAACTTGATCAAGTGATTTCACATACTCAATCTCCACATGCATGTTCTCAATACATTGTCGAATGAAATGATACTTTGTTTCTATGTGCTTGCTTCTGTCGTGAAACACTGGATTCTTTGCTAGGGCAATCGCTGACTTATTGTCTATCATGATCTTGGTGGATTCAGCTTGCTCAAAATGAAGTTCCTTCAGTAGTATCTTCAGCCAAATTGCATGACATGCACATGCAGTGGCAGCAACATATTCAGCTTCACAAGTTGAAAGAGTGACTATAGGTTGTTTTTTTGAACACCAAGAAATTGCATTATTTCCTAAAAAGAAAACAAAGCCAGTAGTACTCTTTCTGTCGTCAATATCCCCAGCATAATCACTATCACAATAGCCCATTAATTTGAATTCATCTAAAACTGAATAAAACATGCCATACTCAAGAGTGCCTCTAAGATAGCGAAGAATTCTCTTGGCTGCCTTCATGTGGGTTTCTATTGGATTTTTCATATAACGACTAACTAACCAAACTGAAAATAAAATGCCAGGTCTGGTACAGGTCAAATACCTTAGACTCCCAACGAGACTTCTGAATAATGTTTGATCAACTTTTCTTACTCCTTCTTCCTCTTTGGAAAGTTTGACTCCACACTCCATAGGTGTATTGGTAGGATTGCAACCTAGCATGTTGAGTTTCTTCAATAGCTCTCTTGCATAAGCCTCTTGTGAGATGAAAATTCCATCCTCCATTTGTTTCACTTCAATTCCCAGATAATAAGACATTAGTCCCATATCACTCATCTCAAATTCTTGAGCCATTACTTTCTTAAATTCTTCAAACATTATTTGATTATTTCCTGTGAATATAAGATCATTCACATAGACACAAACAAATAACAAATTTTTTTTTTCCTATTTCACATAGAGTGCATATTCATGAATACACCTAGTGAAACCATTATCTTGAAAATACGTATCAAGATGATCATTCCAAGTTCTTGGAGCTTGCTTTAGTCCATATAAGGCCTTTTTAAGCCTTAACACCTTATCTTCACAACCCTTAACAACAAAACCCAAAGGTTGTTCAATATAAACTTCTTCCAGAAGATTACCGTTCAAAAAAGCAGACTTCACATCCATTTGATGAATTTTCCAGTTGTTCTGTGCTGCAAGTGACAACAATAGCCTTATCGTCTCCAAGCGAGCAACTGGAGCAAACACCTCATCATAATCTATTCCTTGTTTTTGTTTATACCCTTTTGCAACGAGTCTTGCCTTATACCTTTCTACATCACCTTTAGAGTTTTTCTTAACTCTATAAACCCATTTGACTCCGATAGTCTGATGACCACTTGGAAGTGATGCAAGTTTCCAAGTGTTGTTCTTCTCAATTGCTTGAATTTCTTCTTCCATAGCTTGTATCCATTTCTCATCTTTGATAGCTTCTTTAAAACTTAAAGGCTCATCATTGGAGAGTAAACACAATAAATTTTCATCCTCTAGTATTTCTGTTTGCTTATAGAGATCAGGAAGACTTCGATATCTGTGAGGGCCTTCGCTTGAACTAGAGGATGGAGATGACGATGATGATGCTAGTGGGGTTAAGGCTGGTGTTGAAGGATCGATTTCGCTTTGTACTTCTTGCATCGGGGCTTCTTTTTCCTCAAAGTAAGGCAGAAAATCATAAGTGACTTCATTTTGTGTACTCCGGTCCCACTTTGCATTTTCTTCAAACTCAACATCTCTGCTTATTATTACTTTATTATTGATGGGATTGAAGAACTTGTAGCCTTTAGTATTCTCCTCATAACCAATAAATACAAGCTTTTGGCTCCTATCATCAAGTTTCGATCTTTCTTGTTCAGGAATTTGGACATATGCAATAGATCCAAATACCCTTAAATGTGATACATTAGGCTTCAAACCACTCCATGCTTCTTGAGGTGTTATATCTCTCAAACTCTTGGTAGGTGAGCGGTTTGAGAGATAAACCGCACATGCAACTGCTTCTCCCCATAACTCTTTTGGTAATGACTTACTTTTTAACATCGTTCTTGCCATATTTAGAATTGTCCTATTCTTTCTTTCAGCAACTCCATTTTGTTGAGGCGATCTAGGAACAGTTAGGGGACGTCGAATACCATGATTTTCACAAAACATCTTAAATTTATTTGAAGTGAATTCTCCACCTCTGTCAGTTCTAAGAGCTTTTATATCATAGCCACATTCTTTTTCAACGAGGGCTTTAAACTTCTTGAATGCTTCAAATGCTTCGCTCTTTTGCTTCAAGAAATAAACCCATGTTTTTCTTGAATAATCATCAATGAAAAGCAAAAAATAGGCGCTCTTACCAAGTGACAAAGGCTTGATAGGTCCACAAACATCCACGTGGATAAGTTGAAGTGGCTTGGTAGCTCTTGATTTGGACTGCTTTGGAAAACTCTTTCTTGAATGTTTTCCAAGTAAGCAAGCTTCACATAACTGATGAGGATGATCAATTGTTGGAATTCCTTTAACCATCTTCTTTGTTCCCAATTCTTTGAGCCCACCAAAATTTAAATGTCCATATCTCATATGCCAAATTCATGGTGGATCTTCAATACATGACTTCAAACATATAGCTCCACCGCTTCTCATGTTTAACAAAAACATACGATTTCTTGTCATAGAAACCTTAGCAATAAGATTTCCATTTTTATCTCTAAGCCAAAGATAGCGATCTTCCATGACTATCTTGCAACCATTCTCCATAAGTTGCCCAATACTCAAGATATTATTCTTCATCTTTGGGATGTAATAAACATTAGAAAGAATCTTATGACTTCCATTCTTCAGCTCGAATAGAATCGTCCCTTTGCCATTAATCTCTACTTTTGATTCATCGCCAAAACGTACGTGTCCTTTTACGTTGGTGTCGAGTGCTACAAATTTACTCCTATCACCTGTCATATGGTTGCTAGCTCCATTGTCAAGATACCACGTACTATCTTCAGAATTTTGATCTTCCTTGAGCGTAAGGAATAATGTTGGTTCTTCAACATCTTCACTGTGCACAACAAGTTTATTTTCTTCTTCTTTGGATGTCTGACACTCCCAAGAATAATGTCCATCCTTTCCACATGAATAGCATTCAATGTGTCTTTTGTCAACTGTTCTTCCTCTTCCACGACCTCGAGAAAAATTTTGATTTCTTTTCTCTTGAGAATAATTTTTCTCATCTCTTCCTCTTCCGTAACCACGTCCTCGTCCTCGTCCATGGCCTCGACCTCGTCCTTGTCTTCCATTTTCGTTGGTTTCTCCTCTAGCATTCCACGAAAATTTTGCCTACAAGACATGCTCCACACGTTCTTGCTTGCCTTTATCCATTCTTTCTTCATGGGTCCGTAAGGAACCATTCAACTTATCAATGGACATAGTATCCAAGTCTTTAGACTCCTCAATGGCTACCACCACATGGTTAAATTTTGAGTTTAGAGAACGAAGGATTTTTTCAACAACACGAACATCTTCTAATTTTTCTCCAAGCCTTTTCATTTGGTGTACTACTGTCAAAACTTTGGTGAAATAATCCGAAATGGATTCAGTCTCTTTCATCATTAGAGACTCAAACTCAGCCCTTAGAGTTTGAAGACAAACCTTCTTCACCTTTTCAACTCCTATGACGGAATTTTGAAGAGTATCCCAAGCTTTCTTTGCGTTGGTTATATCAGCAATTTTCTCAAACATATCATCATTCAAGTCTTGATGAATGATAGTAAGTGCACATTGATCTTTCTTTCTTTTATTTTCTAATTCTTCCTTCTGAGCTTCTGTTAGCTTCTCCACATTTTCTGGTTCTACATAACCTTTCTCAACCATCTCCCACACTCCTTGAGCACCGAGAATTGCTTTCATTCGGGCTGCCTAATTGTCATAGTTGAGCTTAGATAATTGTGGGTATTGAAAAGATAAGGTAGTTCCTTTTGACGAAGACATTTTATAAGTGGCTCTGATACCACTTTGTTGAAAAATAAAAGAACAAGGCACACACACGAAGAATATAAAATTAAGAGGAATGTATGTATTGAATGTATTTGTGTGTTGTTATTTTAAAATGATTATTACATACGTATTTATACATTTCTTTGACACCTAAATTTAATACATTCTAATAAACAAATGGTTTAAATTAAAACTAAATATAGATAATTTATTCAAACTATGGTTTCTATTCATTCTTGAATTCTAACCATCAAATTTATTTTTAACAGATTCTTCAACACATACAACGGAATCCGTTTAACATTACTGCATACATTCCATCACTCCTTGGTTAATTGCAAAATTAAGTCTAGTTACATGACCAACCATTTTTGTAAAATATAATGATTTATATATTTACATTTTGTTTTCAATGTGTGTTGTGTACAAGTACTATATTTGATTGATGTAGGTTTATGTAAATTTTACTGATGTATATTATATGTAAAAACTGATAAAATATCCAAAGTTTGATATGTTAATTAACTATTCGCAAAACATTGTTGACTTTCTAAAATTTTTGTATACTTATTAACAATAGTATTCAAACTCTGGTGACTATTTATATCAAAATTTATATACTAGTTTTTTAAATGTTGTTTAGAGATATATTAAAAAAGTAACTAATATTGTTGAGTTTGAAAAACTTGAATTATTATGATAATCAAACATTATTAAAATATTAATTAGAAAATTGTTAAATCATTATTTGTTTCAAATTGTTTGGTTGATGTGTGTGTTAGTATGCAAGAAATAAAAAGAGTTTTTTATTGGGCCAAAGTTATATAAACCCAAATTGATAAATGAATTAATTTGTTTTGTGTCAAATCAGATCACTCAAGTTGCTGAAACTTGAATAGGAGATAAGCTCAAATCTCAAGCCCAGTTTGATAAAATAAAATGATGAAGAAAGTGATCCAAGAAAGTCATACGGTGATCACAAAACAAAAGAGGTCCAATTTGATGATGCACTCTTCGGTTACCTACTCTATTGGTTAATGGAATTCAAATTACATTTTAATTGATTTCTTTTCTTGGTAACTAAAACTCACAATTCAATTTCATTTAATTGTACATTGAAAACTTTGTCTCTTCTATTTCTTTTCATTCGGTCACTTCAATAAAAAAAAAAAAAAGAAAATACAAGTTATTAAAGAAAGTAACAGTGAAGTTATGAAAGAAGAAAAGGCTAGGTTGACGATGGCTTTTGAAAAAAGAAGATTCGAAGCATGGCTAGATCTTTGTCATTGAAGGCAAGATTTTGAAGAAGAGTTTCAAGATTTTCCTTGTCAAAAATAGAAGCAATCCACCTCTATTAGAGAGAAAGATCTCAGTTGCAAAAGCTCACTTCCATTTTTGTTCATCAGAGAAAGAAGGTAGCCGCCGAGCTACACATAGGAAGAAGCAGAAATGGAAAGCAAGGAGCTGTCCAAGGTCAGAGGTTCATCAAGGGTCCGAGTTCTTTCTTGGAGCCAAAGTCAAGATTAAGGGCTTAGAGTGAAGGAACTTGATGAGAAGGGTTGAGAGAGGTACATGCATGTTGGTTTGATTTTGGCTTTTCCTCTCTCGTCTCTCTGTCCGAACCGCTGTTGTCTCTGGGTTGGAGAAGAAGGTGCTTGGTTGAACCGGTTTCAACCTTGAAAGCCTCCCCTTCTATAATAAGGGTGAACGGCCAAGGGTTGAGATCAAGAAGAAAAAGCACAGAGTTCTCATAGCTACCCTAAGCTAACAAAGTTCTTCTCCTTCAATGAGTTTCATTTTGTTTTCTTTTCTTTAGTTTTGTCTGTCTGAGTCTCATGGTAAAAGACAAACATGGTGAGGTTTATAAGAAAAAGCCAGTGAGAGGAAAAATGCAGAGAGAAAAATTAAAGAAAAAGTCATAGATGTCTCAGAGTTTCTTTGTACATCTGTATGTTGTGTTTCATGATCCTGTGGAAATTCCCTTGTAAGTTGGGTTAGTACTTTGCGGTTGAAAGCTTGGTAAGAGTCCAAGTCAAATTCAGATTTGGGGATAAAATATGGATTTGTCTCAAATAGAATTGGGTAGATTCTAGGGAAGAATTGATGTTTGTAATCTAATGATTATACTGAAATTTCGTCACTGTTGTGATGGAGACTGGATTATAGTTGAATCAGGATACATTTGGGTGTGATTCTCTCTTTCTCTTTTACTCTTATTCTGTTTTTGTTGCGTTGGAGACAAAAATAAAAAATATCTCATAACCCGTTACGAAACAAAAAAAAATGTCTCTTGACTTGTTATGAGACAAAAACAAAAATATCTCCTGAAGTTCCTTTGAAAAAGTAGAAATTAATATTGAGCAAAAAAGAGCTAAGATTCAACCCTCTCTTTTCTTGGCCACTGATTACCATCATATATTAATTCAAATACTAATTTATTTTAGTAATTAATTTGGAGGGTAATTAAAAAACTCAAAATTAAAATTGATTATAAAATTGTTTCTCAAAATAGCTTTGCTGATGAATCTTAAAATGATTTTTTTTTTTTAACTTTTCTTTTATGCTTGACATTATGTACAGAACATAAGTAAAAAAAAGTTTAAAAATGATACATAATTTAATTAATTTAGTAAATCAATATTCAGTATATTTAGTGAAATCTCATATATCTATCTCTTTAGAGTCGTTTTGCTAAGAATTCAATATTTCTTTAACTAACTAACAATCAACTACCTGTAATAGATGAATCAAGATTTAAAAATTTAAAAACTATACTAACTAATTGTTAATTGAAAAAAAGTTGATTTCTATTTTTTTTTTCTTTTTAAAAAATACGGTTTAATTTGATATGATTTGAATGTGTAAGAATATTCTCAATTGGCCTAGTTAAGTGAAAATGACTAGATCCAGTTGGTTTGATTATTTTAATTTCTTCCACCATGGTTTTCCACTCCCTTTTTCGTCGAAAAGTCGATAAAGACTCGCTTTATATATGAAGTTATGAACGTTATACATAATCAGAATAATTAGCTAGGCTTGAAAACTTTGACTCCATTGGAAGCTAAGGAATTGAAGAAACTTAGTTCTCGTTATAGATATGAAGAAAGTTCTCCACTATTTATTTTTTTTAAAATAAGGAGCTCAACACAACTAAAAGAGCAAACAAAACAATAATAATTTTCTCTTTATTTTGAAAGATTCTTTGATTTTTTTTTCCTAGCCAGACGCATTCCAATATTTGAAAGCTTATTTGGCACTATTCATTCTTTCAAGAAATCGTACACGCGTTTCTCCAGAATACGCGTTTTCTTATCTTTTGTCACATAGAGCCATAATAACGTACGTACTCCTTGTTGTTTTATGCATAAACTTGAACAATGGATTGATGGAATCCACATTATTTTGTTTATTTTATGAGAAAGTATAGGGAGCCAATGAGCTAAGCGTACAATGTGTACAATGAAGGTTTGGAAAGTATTAGAGATATTATTATTAGTGTTACATTATCTTCTCAAGTTATGTTTTTGGGATGAGTGGTTTCGGGACATGGTATAAGAATTCTAGATCCGGAAGGTCAAGGGTTCGAACCTTGGTGAACCCAAAATTAGCTTTTTATAACATGTGATGTTTATTATTCCTGGTATCCGGATGGTTATCCCTGGAATCTGGATGCTTATTCTGCATAGTATAGGTGATGTTCATTTAATTCATAAACCAAAGATTTAGCCCATTGTACACATTATACACTTAGGCCATTGACTTCTTAGCACTACTCTTATTTTATTCTGGCCATGAGAACACTCAGAAATTAAATTTTATGGTGCCTATAATTTAATTCTTAATTTTTGTCTAATTTATTTTTTATGATAATCTTTAAATATTTAATAATTATTTATTTTTATATTTTTAAAATTAAATATTAACTTTTAATTTTTTTTAATAAATTAGACAAATATTTTTAGACACCATAACCGTATTCCAAAGCGGCTAAGCCATTGCCGTTGATGTATGTAATGAGGAGACAAACGTACAAAAGAAACTTAAATTAGTAATATATTTCTTATTTCTTTTCTCTTAACTAAATAGGTAGATTTAATTTAACCATTAGGCTTTTCTCAAGATATTCATTCTATGTGACAAGAATATACCTATATTCTCGATTAGGAAACTTTAGTTTAAAATTCAAATTACGATCATCAACCTGATTATATATTACATGCATTGACTACGTTGTTTTGATTCTCAGTTCAAATATAAGAAATGACCTTGTTGGTTGTTAGGATAACGGCGCTGTTGAGTCAAGCAAATTAAAGGAACTCGCAACCTCTTAATTGAGTATGGGGAGACTATGCCATTTGAGCTATTATTCATTGACAAATTAAAGAAAATTAACGTTAGTAAAATATAGAAAGAATACTAGACAGTGAGCAAAATTTATTATTTTTTGTTAATAATTAATTATTAATATTTAAAAATATAGTTAAAAATACGTTGTTAAATTATTTTTTTTTAGGTGTCTCTACGTTGTTAAATTATTAAATTAAAAGAATTAAGTTAATATTTAAAAATAATGATAAAAAATAATAAATTTAGATAAATTCTTGAGTATTTTTTAGTTTTATATATAATGCATTGACTTGTAGAAAATAAAACTGTTGACAGCCTGCTCGGAATAAACTTCACAAGTGTTCAAACAATTAGCGGTTGAACAAATCTCCCTATGTGATGAGGAAATGGTCAGCAGTCAGCACACTACAATAACCTTAATTGTTGAGGCAGGAACTTACATTACATATCCAATATATTGAGTGAATATTAACTAATTAGAAATGAGCAATGCTAGGAACAAAAGGGTATTAGCCAAAAATCAGCCAAAATACTTTTGGTGAATTCAAAATCTCTACGAGTTAATAAATATGGATGTTTCTTCTGCTAAATATCAGAATATTTTTTTTTTATACTAAATGGATGTTCTTTTATATATTTTTCGAATTTTTTTTGTATTGCAAATGTGAATATCTCTATTTCTTTAAGAATTTCATTTTTTTTAAGTTTTATAGATATTTAATTATTTTTACTAAAATATAATTGGATGTTTCTTTTGTTAAGTATTAGGATGTTTTTTTTTCATATTAAATGAATGTTTTTTTTTTATTTCTGTAATTATGTAATTTACCGTCTCTTTAATCATCAAAACGGCACATAATATCCCAAAACGCAAAGAGTAACATCTTGACGATGCTGCTACCGTGCCTTGTTTCGATGAACCATTGTCCTTTGATGGAGAATTTAAACCCTCGTTCATCACCACCATCTTCTTTTCACTCAACCCTCTCACATATTCCTTTTTATTTGTATTCCTCACAGTTTTTCTTATTGGCTTTGAACTTGAAGAAGAAGAAAAAGAGGTATCACTCATCACTAGAATTACATACCACAAAACACACGTACAAAGTGTCGCCACCGATCTACCAAACACCGTCAAGAACACCAAAATCAATATCATAATAACGATGGGGACGAAATCATCATTGTTGGAATACGCAAATCGAACGACTTGGAATAAACCTTCTTCCTTCTCTCATCGAGTTCAGCTAGAAGTTTCCAAAACTTGTCTAATCCACGTGTTGAGTATGGATTCTTGTCGACGGTGGCGAATCCGACGAATCAGATGTCGGTGATAAAAGAGGAGTGGGTCGCGGTGGGGAGGCGGAGAAGGTCTGACGGTGAGAGAAAGAGAGGGGTCTGTGTGTGATTGTTGGAGGTGGGTAGGTTAATGTGAGAGAAAAGAGGAAGGTTTTTATAGGTTTTAATTAGGTTTACTTAATCAATTTTAAATTTTGAATTTAAAAAATTTAAAATTAATTATTAATATAAATTAATGTGATTTTGTTTAGTTTTTGGCCGGTAACCTTTTGGTTCCATATACTTTTCCATTAGAAATTCTCCGCATATAAGCGTTTTTTTATAAAGTCTTTATAAGTGCACATTTTTTTCTTTTTGCGTATGTTCTTCTTTCTCCTCTTCTTCTTCTTTTTCTTTTCTTTCGTTTCTTGACTTCTCTTTCTCTTTCTTCAATCATTACTGCACGTTTTCACTGCACCTTCTTCTTCTTCTTGCTGCACGTTCTTCTTTCTCTTCCTCTTCTTCTTTTTCTTTTCTTTTCGTTTCTTGCCTTCTCTTTCTCATTCTTTAACCGTTACTGCACGTTTTTACTGCACCTTCTTCTTCTTCTTGCTGCACGTTCATCTTTCTCTTCTTCTTCTTCTTATTTTATTTCATTTTTTACCTTCTCTTTCTCCTTTTTCATTTACGTGCTTTTCTCTCTGTTTTCTTTCTTCGTTATTATCGATTTCCATTATTTTTTGACATCAAACTCTGAAATCGTTTTTGAAGAAGAAGAAGTAGCAGAAGATGAGGAGGAGAAAGAGAAAGAGTTATGAATTATGCATAAGGTGTACTTCAACGAATTTTGGGTGTATTTCTTAAATCCTTTGGGTGTAGTTTTTGTAATCCTTTGGGTGAATTTCTGTAACTGTTTGGGTGTATTTCTGTAATCCTTTGGATGTATTTTGGTAATCGTTTGAGTGTATTTCTGTAATCGTTTGAGTGTATTTCTGAAGTTTCATTATCTTCAAATTTAGTAAGAAACTCGTTTTCACGGAAGAAGAAGAAGAATCATTTATAATGCATGGTGAGTAGCGCGCTTTGGAAACAAGAAGTGGTTGAATAACGTGCATTTATTTACTCTTAAATGTGGAAGTGTGATGCGTGTTTTCTGTTAGACTTGTGCCAACTTGTAAGACTTGTAAGGTAAAAAGACTTGTAGCAGACCTCTTAACTATTTTTTATTAGTTCTCTAAATTTATTAATTACAACCAATGTCTTGCGGAGAAAAAAAAATTAAAGAAGGTGCGTGGTAGCTAGTAATGGCGGTGAAAAGATTTATAGGTTACTAATGGCTAAATAAGTAAATAATCAACTCGTCTATTAAATATTAATAACTAACAAACAACATTAAGTCTCAGAGAAAAAATAAAAAAACAACGCTAAGTGGCGGTAAATGTAATTTGCTGTGCTAGTCGATAATTATTGTTGACTTTTCAACATGAGTTATAAAGCTAATTGACATGCAATTATAGTATCTTCTTCTAGCTTTTTACTAAGGCAGTAAATATAATGTGCAAGTTGACTTAATTAATTATCACAATAGGCTATTGAGTTACAAAATGAACATCTTTCATACTATCTAGAATAATCATCCGAGTACTAGCGATAATAAACATCTTCCTAAAAATTTAAACTGATTTTGGAGTTCATCAAGGTTTGACCTTTCGGATCTAGATCTCTAATACCATGCATGATACCACTCATCCAAAAAATTTCAACTGATGAGAAAAGGTAACACTAATGATTATATCTCTAATACTCTCTAAACTTCCATTATACAAATATTCCATTGGCTCCTCATACTTTTCCTTTTAGAAACCTTAACGCATACGATACGCACTGGGATATTCGATGTGGGGTCAGCAGTACACGAATCTTGTCCCGGTCACAAATGTGTATGAGTAATTTCTTTGTAATGCTTATTGTGTTTTTTAGTAATGTAATATACCGTACCATATTGATACTATATAATAAGCAAGACGTAACCAAGGCCATAGTGTCCATACACATTTCTCACTCTAAACATGGGAAAGATAAATTACTTTGCCTGCATTATTATTCAATCTTGGTATCTTATGGTCATAATAACAGTTGCTGAGTTTGAAAGTGTTGACTCTTCTGTTCAACCACTACCACTCCTAGGAGGAAAGAAATTGATCATTGGGATACCCTTTAAAACTGGTTTCACTGAATTCGTGGAAGCCAAGCTGGATCCTACAACACTCCAATTGGTCCACGTCAGTGGCTACTCCATTGATATCTTTTCTGCCACGGTTGACTATATCAAACGCTACTCCCATTTCAATGTCTCTTACGATTTTCGACCATTCATCAAAAATGAAACAGGACAAAGTGCTGGCTCTTATGACAAGCTTGTTCAACAGGTTTTTAAACACCAGGTTAGTAATGGTTACTAGCTATAAAAAAAATAAAAAAAAATTCACGTATAATTATCTTTTATGTGAAGTTATTAGTTGAGAATTATCAGTTTTCAACTAATAATTTCACGTAAAGATAAATTGCACCTGAGAAAATAATCTTATTAGTTTTGTTTATTAATGTAAATGAATTAAAGTATGATGCGGTGGTGGGAGACGTATCAATTGTAGCTGAGAGAACAAGGTATGTGGATTTCACGTTACCATATGCAGAGTCAGGTGTGAGGATGCTGGTGCGAGTTGGATATGGCGGCCGCGGTCTAAACATGTGGATATTTCTGCGGCCATTTAGTTGGGATCTATGGTTGTCCATCATTCTAGTATGTGCTTTTATAGGAGCTGCAATACGATTCATGGAACGTCGTAACATTCATAATAATAATAATAGTCATGAAGAAGAATCTGCACATGGTTCTCCACCTCCCCAACAACTCAAAGGGATATCAATATTATGGCTTCCAATTGATCAACTCTTCCTTCCTCAGAGTAATTATATTTTAGTAGTTTTCTCTTAAAATTCATTAGAGTTTAGGTGCATCAAAATTAAATGAGTGAATATCTATTCGGTCCCTAACAATTACCTCGAAAGAACAACGATGCCCCTAAAAAAAAAAAAAACATCCAATTCGGCCACTGACTCCCTATGCCAAAAAAAACATTGACTTTTTTTTAGCACAGAGACTTCGCTGTCTTTCGAGATAATTGTCAGGACTGTTTTGAGTTTTTCTCAAATTAGATTCTTCTTTTAAAATTCATTCTACACAATAAAAATTGAACTGATTTCACATATTGGAGCAGGAGAATCAGTAGGCAAGAATTGCTCCAAGTTTGTATTGGTGGTATGGTTGATATTGGGATTTGTGTTGATGCAAAGCTACACGGCAAACTTGTCATCCATGTTGACCGTGGACCAATTGCAGCAAAGCTATCCAAGTGTTGATGATTTGAGAACAGGTGGTAGCAACATAGGGTACCCAACGGATTCCTATCTATCTGAGGTTCTGGTTGACAAATTCAAGTTCGATAGATCAAGGCTAAAGAATCTGACAAAAATGGAAGATTATCAGAAAGCTTTAGACAAAGGAACTCCAAAAGGCGGCGTTGATGTTATATTTGAGGAGATACCATACATCAAGATGTTCCTCAAAAAATATGGTTCCAAGTATAACATGGTTGGGCCTCACTATCGTACTGATGGGCTTGGCTTTGTATGTAAATTAATCTCCATTTTTTCTCTCTTCTCTTTCCATCAACAACTTTATAGGCACGTGTATTTCGTTTCTGAGTTGTGACACATTTTTTGCATGCTTTGCTATGTGTGTTTTCTTTTTCAGGCGTTTCCAATTAACTCCAACTTAACATCTTACTTTTCAAGAGCTATATTGAACGTTACCCAGAATGACAGTTTTATGCAACCGATTGAGATGAAGTATTTTGGAAGCAGTAACTATGATTTCGAAGATGATTCTTACCAGTTATCAACGTCAACATCATCAGATAGTACTCCTAGCCTTAACTCACAGAGTTTTGCGGGCTTGTTCATCATCACAGGAATTGCCACATTTTTAGCTTTGGTGGTTTCTGAAAGCAACATCTGGAGAAAACCCGTAACACTAGCCAAAGTCTACAGTCAAAAGTTTCTTCTAATGTCTCCTAGTTGGGCAAAATCTAAACAATCTATGGATGTTTCTACAAAGCAAGGGAATAAAATATGTTCTATCAGTGAACCAAATAGCATTCCTGAAAGTCCATCAAGGTTTCCAAAGTCTAATCTTGCTCTAGACACAGTTGTATAGATGGTATATTAAGTATTAACTTAATCATAGGCGAAGTTCTTTTTATGTCACTCTTTATTTGACAACCAGCTCTGTGAATGGTGAAAGAACAGAAAAGTATTAGATTATTGAGGAGTTTATCATGTGTATTATATATTTCAAGTAGTGGTTATATCATATATATATCATCGTGTAAAACTTGAATATAATTAAGTTACGGGACAATAGAGACACCTTTGTTTATTTTTAACGTAATTATGATAGATATGTTTACGATATACTATAAGTTTCATTTACACCGTCATTTAGTCAAATTCATGTATTTAAATATTTATGTAAAGTTCTTTTCCGGGACATTGAGATAGGGACACAGAGACACAAAATTGTGTCTGACAGATGAGACATGGACAGAGACATTAGACATTGTATTCAGAGACACTGAATTAGTGTATTTTGTGTCCATCTTGACAGAAAGAACACAAATATACTAACAAAAGACACAACTTATTTTTTATTTTTTCTTTTATTATTCTTGTTAATTTTTTATAATTATATCTTTTTATTATTATATTTTTCTACTCAAATTTTTTAAATGAAAAAAAAAGAGAATAAATTAGATTTTTATAATTTATTCTAGTTTATCACCAAACAAAATATAAGAACAAAAAATTTTGTATCTCTCTTTTTTGTCTTGTTCTAATTGTCTTATCTTATCCTCTTCTTAGAAACAAACGCAGTCTGGCATAGTACATAAAAATTAAATTCATTTACTATTTACTATTGAGATAATAATTGAAAACCAACTTTTTCAAGTAATACTTAATTACTATTTTTTTATTGGTAAAAAAAGTTCTTTGACAAAACAGTTAATATTATAATGATAAAACAAAGTGAAAGCCTCACAAGATTATCCATCATATTTAGTTCTTTTAATCCTATCTAAATGCCCAATTATGATTACTACACATAGATTAAGAGTATTTATATTTTTAATAAATTTAAATGAATGTACAAAATCATAATTAATTATTCAGCTTTTATAACCTTGCACCAGTTAATTCCAATTTCCAATGGTACAAGCGATTTCTTCATATTAGAAGTGTGGGCACAATGACAGCGAGCATGTTATCATATCTTTTCACAAAACACACCATAAATACACGTAACCATATTATATATGTACTAATTTTATGTACAGATCTCTTATTTACTCTTTTTTTTCCACATTAAAAGCAATGATAAAAAAATAGAAAATAAAATTAAACTTTATAGCATAATAAATTTGTGAAGAGAAAAGCGAATCTGGGCTCTATAACACTTGCTTAAGCCGACGAGTGAACTGACCACTCGACCAACCCAAGTTGGTCATAAAAGGGTTATTTTACATATACGAAAATGCACATGCTACAAGGTCCAAGGATTGAATAACTCATATTTAGAAGCCGAGATTCGAAAATATGAGAAGCTATAGCTACGTATTGATGATCGAGTAATTGTATATATTTCAATTATGTAAGTGATACGCACGGTCAAAGAACTCTTTTGATACATACCAAGATAATGGCGTGCCATCGCCCAAGATTTGCACATAATAACACGTCTTACATGAATCCCAGCAATGGAAACTACCAAAGAACTACTCTCCTCCACACTAATGAATAAACTATATTTCTTAAGAAACAAAGAGGAAGATTTTTACAACATCGATTTTACATTTTCCGGGTAATGGAGAACCAAGCCAATACCTATGGTTATACACAATCCTAGCATGAATCCTTGCCGCAGTGGAACATTAAAACATCGAATAGTTACTCACCACTGACCATAAGTGACTGAAAAGGCTCTCTCTTTATTTCCACGACTGTTGAGAAGTCCCTGCTCAATGGCTGCTTCCAGGGTTCTCCATCCATCTGCATATAGGAATTCTTCCACTCCCCACCTCTTACTTCCAATCGAATAGCCGCTGCCTGAAAAAAAAAAATCAACAACAACAAAAACAAAGGAAGAAAAGAAATCAACAGGTTGACATATTTTATTAGCAATGTACAAGACGAAACTGAAGGTGGTCAGGTCAACACAAATGCAACATAACATGAGGTTTTCAGAATCGCAACATAGTGGTCTGCCCACATTTGCATTCGGGTGTACCCCTGAACTTCACCATGAAAGAATTAATAAATAGCAATACCTGAGCAATGTGCTTTGCAGAGATCAATTCAACCATGACAAATGATGCATGCCACCCTTGCTTTAAACCAAATATTTCCAAAAGGCCATCAGCAACGTCAGCTTCAACAAAGCCTCTCTAGAAGAACAACAAAAAAGCCCTTTTAAGAAAAAGACCCTTAAATTTTGAAAAAACACAAGTAACATTCTCATTAAGCTTATATTAAGACATGGGTCAGAACAGCACTGTTGAGTGTTGACACATAATCACCAAAGTACAGGAAATGAAAATATCAGATGGGTTTATATGATGGGATTTTTTTCCCTTGTTTTTGTGGTGGTAAGGGAGGAATTATTCACATTGCTAACAATGACAAGGCTAAGAGACAATGTAAATTTGTACACCCTAATGACTTAACCTTATATTAAGGTGCCAGGCAACACAAATACAATACCTTTTCCAAATATTCTGGTTTGAGTTTACCCCATGGGTCTCTTCCACTTCCATAGCTATGAAGATTTAGGGCAACTATTGCTCTTACACTGAAAGGAAATAATGTAACCTTATCATGCAAAATGAACAAACCAAAAACTACAAAGAGAGATTGGTACTTCAAATAATTTAGAATTCTATGAATTGAAACGGGAGTTCAGAACTTCGACGAGGAAAAATGCAGAGTAGCAACAACTAAAATGTGGTGAAACACAACGATATTTCAAAATATTTCGGAAGCACTAGCAAAAATTATACTACAGGTATGGATATGAAGAAATGCACCTTGAAGGGATCGGAACCTGCTCCCACTCCGAGCAATTGACCTTTCTGATATGCATCCGCAGAATGTTTTTAAGACCCCTGACGTAAGGATTTAAGGAAACATCCATATATCAAATAGTTTACTTAAAGCAAAAACATACATTTAAAAAAAGTGCAATTCAAAGAGGAACATACATATGAGGAGTCCAACAAATTCTAGCCCACTAATTGTTCCAGATCCTCTTTTAACCACAGTTCTCTCCGTTAAAATTTTCTCCAAATCTACCTTAGATGACATTACATAATGCTACATGGCAAAGAAAACATTTCTTTTACCACTTGGAGACAAACTTTGGTGTATATAATATTTTTCATCGAAGTTTATCTCAAAATATCAGTGAAAATATATTCTATCATCCAGCAGTTTTGAACTCCATAAAAAGAAATGCACTACACCCAAACATCATAAATCCAAAGACACAAGTCTCATGAAGACCCAGAAGTTTTAAGTCAAACTGACCATACTGGAACTCTAGAAGACTGGAATGACTGTTCAACTGCAAGTATCTAACATCTTATTTCTTCTTTAGTTTTGGTGGATAGAACACAAGATTACAACATTATAGCACAGACAAACTCTGAGAGTTGAAAACCTTTTGGCAACTCAAACCCTAGTTTGTTTTACAAAAAGAAAAGAAGAGACAATTCTAGTACTAGTAAAATAATCATTCTCTTATCTAAAGAAATATTTGTTTCATATTTAAAAGCTGTTGCATGATTTTTCTTTTTTTCTTTTAAATTTATCAGAAGAAAAAATTGTTGTAGTTGGTGTATCTTGCCTTAAACCTGGATCAGTTGTGCAAGGTGTGAAGAACCAGCCCTGGGTGCAACTATAACCAGAGTATATGATCTGCAACCAGGAAAAAAACAAAAAAGTGAAAAAAGGTTCTAAAATCTTTTATGGAGTAAAATCTGTTATATCATTTTGACAAGTCAAAGTAGCCATTGGACTGTTAACATCAACATACAAATGGGGAAAAAAGAAAAGATATAGATTACTAATTTCTTGCTAAAAAAATTGTACAATCAATAATACTTAATTAGAAAGAGCATCCAACAGCTCAAAAGTTAATACCTTGTTTGTTATTGGACCACTTGCAATGTAAGGTTTTTCATTACGTAGATGATGGAAGCCATAAGCCACTTGGGCATCCATTCCTGTAAAATATAACAAGACATTCTAAAATTTCTCACAAATATAAATTAGATATTCAATTGAGGCATCTAAAATGCTTTCTATCCTAAATCAACGTCCTATCCCAAGAAATTTATAGCATTTTAGGTTTCTTTATCATGCACATGCAGACGGATGATGAAAAGCAAAACATCCACAGGTAAGACATTTTCATTTCACTTCAGTGTGACAACCCCAATGATGAGGTCACATCCTGCTTTAACTTCTGATGGCATTATTGCACAAAAAGTTGTAGGACCAAAAGCCAAATATATATTGCATGTGTACCATGTGTAGTAACACCAAAGTAATCTAGAATATCTGAGTACCATGCAGAGAGTAGTTTGGCTACAACATAATGTTCCAATTAACATACAGTAATACTCATGAAGTGACTTGATTCTCAAATCTCATTGATTAATCGTAACTATTACCTAATTAATTAAAATGTACATGATGATAGTATGACACCAACTCCACAAATATTCATTTCAGTCAGCAGATGATACTGCTGTTGAACAGATTAAAGTACCTATGCTGAAGTAATTGTAGAACACGCCTTCATAACTTGTCATTTTCTCGGGCAGTTCTCCCTCAATTTCCATGCCCTACAGAGACAAGATACGTCACTCATATTAGAAGTCAGGGGAGAAAAAATTAATAAGTTATGTTAATAAAAGGGGTAATGAGAAGAAATAACTGAATAAAAAATCAGAAATATTCATCAGAGCAAGTTTAATGGAAACAAACATTCGGGACTGACAAGGGAATTCTGAAAAAAATGACCATAAAAAACTGATGTCAATCTCTTCCATCGTTCCACCCTCGCTAAATTTTCTATTTTTCTTGAATTGCACAAGATGAAGTGCCCCACAGTATTTCATTTGCAGAAGTTTTAAACGTTGCACTTACTTTTTCGGTTGCAATGTACCAAAGGAACACATAAGAGTTAATCCCATAATGGATCAATTCATACGATTTCTTATTCAGATACCTCAAGCACAAACCATAACAGTTCCTCACCCAATTATTTGCCAGAAAACAATTTTTTTGGTCAATATCACTGTGACCACTGAAGCTACCATACTTTGGTTCTGAAACTATAAAAGATTAATTTTAGAGGGAAAATAATGTTTTTGAAACTATTTTAGGGACCAACAACAACCATAGCTACCGTCCAAAAAGACCCTGTAATGGCTACTTATATTAATGAAAGGGACAGTAAGCTATAAAGCTATCTCATGATTATTGTATAGTAAAACATGATATATTAGTTAAGCCATCTAAACAAACACCATATAATCTAATCATGAAAACTTACATTGCCAAAGAATATATTATCTTTCTTAAATATTCATGAAGCATATGCATTTCAACCCAATTACCTAGTACACAAGGTATCATTGCCACTACAAAAAGCAGCATAGCTAATTTGCAACATGGTGCTAAGATAAATGAATGGTGTCAAAAACACGGCCAAAACCTGATCAATAGTAAAATCTTCTGTATGTTTCAAAGAATGTGGGGGGTCCATAGGTGTGCCATCTGGCATTGAAAGTGAAACTCGCCAACTGTGTTGAATGGACAAAAAGATAAATCAAATTCAAATATGAAATTCATAGCAAAGAGAACCAACTATAAATATTTCTCCATTTAAAATAAAAACTTCTGCATGTTTTCTAGTTCATCCATCTTAAGATAGAATATGCAAAGTGCATATAACATGAGCTAGAACTTGATATAGTACAGAAGTACAAAACTACAAATCAAGTCTAATCGATCATAGCAATGCCAGAACATAAATCCCACAGGCCAGTACCTCCAGGCATTAGACTATGACACACTTCATAAAATTACTTATTTGCAGAGAACTACTTGAAAGAGTCTACAATATGATAATGTCATACTTGAAACTCGGAGCTTAAAAAGTTACAGCTTACCTATCCAAACGATGAATTGGTCCAATACTAGCTTTGAGCAGAGTTCTTTTAATAGCTGATTTCCAAGCAAAAGGAAATGAACCACCCTGATAAATATCCAAAAGACTGATTAACATAGTAAACCCAATATTCAATTAATCTATAATTTCCAAGCATATGAATGCTTACCCAATGGAAACTCCTAGACAGGTCATTTCCTGTACCAAGAGGTACGATAGCCACGGGAGGAACTGGCTCTCGACCTTGATTGCGAAGTTCTATGAGACATCCTAATACCCAGCCAACAGTACCATCACCTCCAGCAACCTGCCCAATCATCGAGATCCACCCTATGTGACTGCTATTTTACTAATATCTAAACTTGGTATGCACAATTGCCATGGTGGCTGACTAGCACCAGATCACACAATCACATTGTATTTTATCTTCCATTTGAAAACCAAACATCTCTTGCAAATCACACGAATTTTTTTTCTGCTTTAATACAGAAGGAAAAAAAAAGAACCACTAATTCCTCTAATTAGAATAATATCTCAAATTTCTGAATTAAGTATGCATAGTGAGAAGAGAGCCATGCACTATAGCAGGTACTATGAGGTAAAAATAGTCGCAACACTTCATGCAACTAATTCAGTTCACCGAAAATTAAAACTAAAAAACAACGTCATCATACACTCTGCATTTAAACCATGTGAAATATATCGCCTGTTATAGACAGATCCCTATCAACATACCAAAACCCTGATTTTTTCACGAGTTTCTTTGGCACAAGTATCACCAATAGCAGCCAACATCTCCAGGCAACCCAATCCATACCGTACAAACTCATGAGGCTTCACATCTGATAGGTCAAAAACCTGCAATGTAAATAGAACCAACCTAACATCAACCAATCATGCATGGAAAAACACCAGCAGCACAAACAGGACTATAGAGACGATAACAGGTGCGAAAATCGAAAGAATCAATTAACCACTACAAAATTCATTGATGCAACTCGAATAACGAAAACACAACAGAGTATGATGAAGGAATCTAAATGGAAAACGAAACTTCCTTTCTCATATTCAGTCTCAGTTGTAACAGTACTTCTATTACTAGATCTTCAACTTTTAGCAGATTTTTCCCCCTCTATGATTTTCTCTGTTCACCGACGGGTTTATTCAGAGAAGCATCTAAAAGCAAGCAAGAGAAGAATAAGAAGAGAGAAGAACCTGTTCGTCGCTGATGAGTTGCTGGAGCCTCTCCTTGAGAGCGGGACCGTGGCGGCCACCGCTTTTGGGATTGATAAAGACGACCATGGGAGAAGAGGGAGGGGAGGAGTCGTCGTCGTTGGTGCGGGAGAGGTAGCGGGACTCGCCGGCGGCAGGGTCCTGGAGGCGGATGGAGTCACGCATTGCGAAGCGGAGGTACTGCGGCATGGCAAGTTGCTTCTTCAAGTCTTCCTTGTCAATCCGCATCCCGGAGAGGCCGCATCCCCTAATCGACTCCACAATCGACGACCTCACCGCTATCTTGTTGGTATCTCCCGTCGCCGACGGCGGTTCCATCTCCTTCTTTCTCTCTCTCACACACTCTGTCTCTTGGATTCGATTCTTGTGCGCGAAACTTAACTGCTGGCTTGGTTGGGATTTCTATTCAAAAAAGAAAGGAATTTTATTTATTTATTCAGTATATTTGTTTATTTATGTGTGTCAAGACAACTAAAAAATAATATGCATTAAAAATAAAAATAGGAAAAATGGCTATGGTGGCTGCGTGTGTGTGTGTGAGTGAGGGTGGACAGCGCTTTCACTTTCCGAGGATAGGAAAAGTCCCAGTCGTGGAACGGTGGTTTTCAGTTTTGAGAATAAAAGGTTGTGGACTTGTGGTGCAACTTTGCCGTTCAGGAATCGCCTTTTTTTATATAGGGGAAAAACAAATGCCCTTCAGCGTCAAAATTATTTACGAAAATGGGCGTGGTGTTGCCCCAACGGCTATTTGTCTATCACTCACCCAAGCACCCAACCAACACGTTCCTCATCATTGCTTTCCATTAATGTCATACCGTATTACTAAATATTTTTTTATATACTTTTTAATTAACGAATATTAAGATTTATTGGCAACAAGTCTTTTTTTTAATCTCCTTTTTACTCCTTGAGTTTGGGCACGGATGTGATTTTGAATACTAATTAATAAATTGAGAAATTTGAAATTTAATTACTTTTTAGATTTATGTAGTATAATTCATACGTAAATATTTACTTTTTATTTTTTTTATTTCTCATGTATTATTTTCAAATACAGTAAAGCCATACCTCTATAAATACATAAAACATAACAAATTTTAGTACATCCATTAGTTCATTTGTTCATTTTAATAAGTGTTCAACAATTAAATTTTATTTTTTGCATATAATTTATTAGTCAATAATAAATTTACAGAAAAAAATTCAACCTGCAATAAATTAATTTTTTATTTTTTAAATAGAGAAATATTGTAATCAATCAATCAACATAAATGGACCGAAGACTTTTATAATCCTATCAACTAACACCCTTTTCAAAAAAAATTTAACGAATGTAATCTATGGCTAATTTTTTGCATATGATACCTAGTTTAGTGTAACGCCGGGTTATGAAATTTAGGGAAATTTTACACTGTTGTGACAGCAGTTAGCTGACGGAAAGAAATCAAATGGTCTGATTTTTTGTAGGTGAGAAGAAATACAAATCGGATTGTCCGATTTGTGGCAGATGTATATATGTTTGCAAAAAAATTGGACCCACCGATTTTATGCATGGAGAGTGAAATTTTTTTTGTCCAAAAAAATCAGATCCACTGATTTTAAAGGACAAAATTTTTGCTGGACAATGAAATTAGACCCACCGATTTTCGGAAGACAAAAGTTTTTTTGGCAGGCTGTTCTACTAATCGGACTGTCTGATTTTAGTGTTCAAAAAAATTTGAACCATCAAGAAAGCTGTCGGACGGTCCGATTTCAGTTTCATATATACCCAACCCAAAACCGAGCTATCCACTTCATCTTCTTCTTCTCACACTCTTAAAATCTCTGAAGTTCGCCTCTGTCTTTCTCTTCTTCTCTATTATCATGGATGATAGAGTGAGATTAAAAGTGTATTATCATGGCTAAATTTTATTACAAACATATGAAGGAGTGAAATTTGTGTGTGAAAATCCATTAGATATTATAATTCCATTCACACTGTCATTTGAAGAATTAAAATGTGTGATTTGTGAGAAGATGAGTTCTCAAATATATAGGAAAGTATCATGTATTCTGTACAGATATCCTATATCTATATTTGGTGGGTTCGTTCAATTTCAAACGAAATACGTGACTGATGAAGCGAGCATGCAAGAAATGTTTTCAGTGTATCTTGAAAGTCAGTCCCGAATTTCGTTCATCGAACTGTATATTGAGTTCGAACAATCTGCGGCGGACCGAGATATTGAATTGGAAGATTACAACAGTGATAGTAAGGAAGAAGAGGTCGTTGATCCGGGTGTAGATGAAGATCAAGATGACGATGCTATGGCGACAGATGTGGCGGATGTGACAAATGCACTAGCATACCAACAGCCGACTTTCATGCAGTCGTTGAATTTGGAGGCCACACATGCACCAGAGTTTTCTCAATATGTAAATGCAGATATGTAATAATTTTAAATTATGATTTATGCATAGATTTTGAGTTTGAGACATATTTAAGGCACATAGAGTCATAAGTAAAATATAACATATAATTAGTAATTGTTTAATTTTTAATTATCAAGTAAACATGTATGTTGAGAAATTTAATATTTCGCATTCTTGTGTGATTATTGACTTATTAAATATCATTTGATAACCTAATTGATAAATTTATTAACTTTTGAATGATTTATTCTTGATTTACTGATCATAGATTTTATTAGTACTAATTAATTTATTTATTATTGTACCTATAATCTTAATAAAAATTATTACTATATTAATAACAATTTATAATAATTAATTTATTATCACACGTATTATCTTAAAAAAATTATTACTACAATAAATTTATTAATAACAATTAAATATTAATTATTTTATTATCATTCATACCTACACATTTTAATAAAAATTATTCCTACAATCTATTAATAACAATTAATAATAATTATCATATATCCATAATCTTAATTTAAACTATTACTACACTAATCTCTAACATTATCACTATAATTTATTATATTATTATTAATCTCTAACATTATTATTATTACTAAATTAAATCAAAATATTTAAAAATTATTACTACATGTCTACACTAATCTCTAACATTATCACTGTAATTTATTACTACTACTCTCTAACATTATCACTATTATCTTAATTAAATTAAAATATTTAAACATTAGTACTACACTAATCGCTAACATTATTACTATACTTTATTATTACTAATATCTAACATTATCACTATTATCTTAATTAAATCAAAATATTTAAACATTAGTACTACATTAATCGCTAACATTATCACTATATTTTATTACTACTAATCTCTAATATTATTACTATTATTTTAATTATATCAAATATTTAAAACTAAAAATTTATATAATTAAGATGATCAAGATAATTGATAATATGGAGTTCCGGATCTCATTGGCATTGTTGAAGGCTGGTGGTCAAATTTTTTTTTTCAAATGTCGGATTTCATCAATGGAGGTTGAAGAAGGTGGGGTTGGAGAATGAAGAATGTTGGAATGAAAGTGAAAGGGATGGGGTAGATGCATGTTTGACGCATGGCTGGGGTGCGCAAATCGAACAATTCGATTTATGTACCTGCCAAGCTTTAAATCAGACCGTTCGATTTCTTGATCACAGTCGTCACACATTGGTAAAGCCCCATACACTCCCATAAGCTGGTTATACTCTATACTTCTCTCAATATTGAAAAAAAAAAAAAGTGGTAATCTACACATTTTCAAATTAAATTCATATAAACATAACATTAAAGGTATACTTGCCTTGAATCGTACAAAGTTTTAAACTTTTAATAAACATGAATCTAATCTAAATATTTTATCAGATCTATTTAGACATTCGAATCTAATTCTAAATTAACTCAAAATAAATATGATTAAATCGGGTTGACTTGATACGTAAATAATATATAATTTTAAAAAAAATTATATAACAAATTAATAAAATCTCACCTTTAAAGATTGAGCTTAATAAATATTATATAGCATTTATATCAAAATAAGTTATTATAAAGTAAAAGTAACACTATACAATACAAAACATATTAATTTAAGTATAAAAATATAATATTCCAATACTAATTTTAACTATAAAACATGATTTCAGGTTGAATAAGATCAATTCAAAGCATGATTTAAACTTAATTCAAAAATATTATCGAACAAAAATTGATAAACTCAATATGAACAAATATACTTCAAGTCCAAATCGACTTAGATCTTAAACACCCCTATATAATATTATGGACTTTGCAGCATAAGTAAAGTATTGGAAAATACTACATGAGTATATGTAGATGAAAGAAGAACTACTAGAGGTGTTTATAGGACAAGTTGGTTTGGATTTAGGAGAAAATAAAAATTAAATCGATAAAAATTTAATTGCTTTAAATAAAATATTTTTTGTAGGTAGATCCGAACTAATTTAAATCGATTAAATACTGATTTAATTAGTTCATGTAAATAGATACCTAATTAAAAATTAAATAAAAAAATAAGAAAAATTTCGGTAAATATATAATAGTAAAAAAAATAGAATAAGCAAATTACAAACTACCATACATCATCAAATTCATATTTTAAAAAAATATCACTTAATATCTATAAGTTAACAAATTTTAATTAAATCTTCAAAGTTTTAACAAAAAAAATTATAAAATAAATCACATAACATGAATCATTGAATTTTTAAGCATCATAAAATAAATTAGCAAGAAATGGGGATAAAATGATTGCGGGTTAGTGAAAAAATTAGAGTTAGAATAATAAAATTAATATATATATTTAATGTTATAAATGATGACGAAATATACGAGAAGTGAAGACGAAATAAATGATGCTACCGTAACAAGTGAGCATTATCTGAAGTCTCCGAGTGTTAAATTGGTGTAGTGTAAATGTGAATTCCCTAAAGTTAAACCGGGTGCTGAGGTCATGGCTGGGTTTATTTATCTCCAAGCAATATGTAAGAGAATCTACTAATTGAATTAATCTATTTCATATTTTCATTCATGCAATCTGCCTCTGCTTCAAGACAGGTATTTAAACCTTACTCTCCCACCTAACTGGCCCCTTTTTTCCAACTAAATTTAGTTGGCATAGCCATAATAAAGGACAAAAGGAAATTCGCCATCAATTCCATGTTCAGTTGTCAAAGTTCTATGGTATCGGGCTGCATCAAGGATTAAAATTTATCTTACAGTCTCTTTACTCAAAAAAAAGAAAAAAAAAGAAAAATATAGCATATTTCTATTTGTTTAATCATTTTAATTAGAGAAGTCAAACTCTTCACTTAAGAGTTGAGAGAAACATAAAATGACTTTATTTCGGATAAAAATTGTCATATATATTGTTCCGTGCATATGATGCCGAGGTATAATAACTTCTTCTGCTGATGATTGTGCTTGGGCGGAAGAGTTATACGTCGGCTAGATTGGAACACCGCGGCGGGAGCACCTGTAAAAAGTACTCCAACGCTCAACTAAGAGTATGATTTTTTTTTGGTGATCAAAGGGGGTCAAGGACCCCGAAAAGGAAAGAAAAAGCCAAGAACAGCAAGGGGGGGCAGCAGCAGCTTAGGACCCCCTTACCCTGATGGTATCAAAACAGTCACAGAGGAGGGCATAACTAATACAATGGGGGGCTTGGTCAAACAGATGCAAACCAATAGGGAGATCTTGTCCCTTTTTAGCAAGAAGATCCGCCACAGAGTTAGCTTCACGCAAAGAGTGTATCCAAGTTATTTTTTGGACTCGGTTCGCCAGGATACGGATATCTTGAACCAGAGGAGCACAAGAGTGGACTGGAGAACAGCCATGGTTGATAAAGTTAATGGCAGCCGCCGAGTCAGATTCCACAACAAGGTTATGATAACCGTTCGTTGTAGCAATATTAAGCCCATGAATGACTGCCCACAATTATGCATGCATAATTGAGCAGTTTCCCAAGTTGCAGACGAATCCCTTTACAAATCTCCCTTCTGAATCTCTGAAAATTCCGCCACAAGCAGCATTGTTGTTGTGGTTAAACCAAGAACCATCAACATTGACCTTAATGCATCATTCCTCAGGTCGAGACCATCTTATAGGGCTGCTGCCAGAGTTTTGGGGATTGCGCAGTTTTAAATTGCTTCTGATTACTCTATCAAACTCCTCCGATCTCGCTCAAATCTGGTTAGCAGCTGATGTGACAATAACTGATTCACCATTAAAAACAAGCTTGTTACGAAGATACCAAATAGTTGAGATTGCTACACCGAACAAGCAACTCCAAGTGTTACTGGACTTTAGGTTCTGAGACAACCACTCGTTGAGGTCGGTATTGAAGAAGTTATTAATCCCATTTGGAGGGTCGAGCTTTCGCCAAATGCTTTTGGCATAGAAACAGTCCCGAAGCACATGAATGGTGGATTCTTCACGATATCGGCACCTTGGGCAAGAGTCGTCGTTCGTTAAATGTCTCCTCTTCCTTTCTGAGTTCGTAAGAATTGCGTTATGGGTCACCAACCACAAAAAGGTTCTGATCTGTTCCGGGCCCTGCCACCTCCAGACCAATCGGAAATTCTGGTTTTGATTGTGTTGATCCTCCATGATCACTTGGTATGCTGTCCTAGTGCTGAAAGTTCCATCCGAGGAAGGTCCCCAGGCAATATGATCGACTTCCTTCCAAGGGGATGGTGGAGAGATGGCAGTGATTCTCTTGACTATATCCACTGGCAATATCCCTTGAAGCTTTCCCACATCCCATTGACCTGAAATATCACAGAAGTCCGTCAGCATCTCATAAGAGTTGAAACCATTTCTTACCTGACTTGGAGAGTCACTCAAACATCCTACTCCCGGAACCCAGGGATGATCCCAGAAGCGAATTCGGGTTCCATCTCCAACTCTCCAGATGCAATTACGTTCAACATTCTCCCAAGATGCACAAATACCCCTCCAAAGATTAGAATTGCTTCTCTTTTTCTCCACTCTGGGCATAATGTCATTACCGCAGCCATACTTTGAGCGGAGGACTTTAGGCCAAAGGTCGTCCTTTCTAGCTATTAGCCCCCAACCGACCTTCATCATAAAGGCTTGGTTGCTTTGGCTTGCATGTCTAATTCCCAATCCGCCAGTATGTTTAGGCTCGCATATTTTTTTCCAGTTAAGAAGGTGTATCTTCTTATTTTGATCTGTGTCGCCCCAAATAAAATTCCTGCAAATACGATCAATAGTATTACAAGTAGACACAGGTAGTATAGCAGATTGCATATTATATAAAGGTATTGAAAAGAGAACAGATTTCACCAAAGTAGTTCTTCCAGCCAGGGAGAGAGAGGAAGCTTTCCAAGAATTCAATCTAGCATGGAGTTTGTTGACGATGCCTTCAAAGGTATGCTTTGTTACTTTTGAATGAAGAATGGGGACACCCAAATATTTTCCCAAATCATCAGTCCTGGCAAATTGCAGGACATTACTTATCTCTGTACGAACCGTGTGTCCCACATTTTTTGAGAAGAAGATTCTAGTTTTCTCTTTGCTGACACTCTGGCCGGAGCTTTGACAGAAAGCTTCTAGACACTTATTAATAATGTTCGCTTGTTCAACTTTGGCTTCTGCAAAGAGAATAATATCATCCGCAAAGCACAGATGGGAGATAGGTGGCCCATCCTTCTTTAGGCGGATAGACTTCCAAACGTCTTGATCCACTGCTGTACTGATAAGTTGGGAGAGCCTTTCAATGCAAAGAACAAAAATATAGGGAGAGATGGGGTCTCCTTGTCTGATGCCTCTGGTAGGAGAGAATTCTTTGAGTTCCTCCCCGTTCCACAGAACTCTCATTCTGGACGTCGAGATGCAGGAAAGGGTTAGGTTAATGAATTTTTGTGGGAAACCGATATCCAAGAGGATCTCCTTGATAAAACTCCATTTAAGTCTGTCATAAGCTTTTTCCAGGTCGATTTTGATGGCCATCCATCCTTTTCCCCCTTTTTTATTCCTCATGGAGTGGATGACTTCTTGAGTGATGATGATGTTGTCGGAGCTCTGTCTACCAGGAACAAAGCTGCACTGATTTGGCCTTACCAACTTATTCATAACACTTTGCAACCTTCTAGCCAGGATTTTTGTAACCACCTTATAGGAAATATTACAAAGGCTGATGGGTCTTAGTTGCTTCAGATGAGATACAGGTTCGACTTTCGGGATAAGGGTGATAAGGGTTTCATTCACCTCTTTGATCTTGTCCGGTTGCTGGAAAATACTCTTGATCAGGTTACAGATGTCGCTGCCTATTTTGCTCCACTGACTTTGGTAGAAGATCGCTTGCAAGCCGTCCCTGGCCGGGGCCTTCCAACTGCCAATGTCAAATATGGCATCTTTGATTTCCTCATTAGAAACGTTCTGGCCTAAGGTGTTGAATTTTGTGTTGTTCAGAGTGGGAAACATGTTTTGAAGAGAGAAAGGAATATGGGGAGTGCTATCAGTATAGAGAATTTGGAAAAAAGCAGTGGCCATATTTTCAAGAGTAGCCTTATCAGTTATCCAATCCCCAGTGTCATTCTGAAGGGAGACAATTCTGTTTTTGCGTCTTCTAATCATGGTTGAACCATGGAAGAACTTTGTATTCCGATCCCCGAATTCGATCCACTTGTTCCTAGATTTTTGAAACCAAAGAATTTCTTCCTAAATAAGGATCTGTTCATACTCTCCCCAAAGGTCTTTTTGTAGTTTTTCAAGGAAAGAGTTTTGGGACTGCCCCAAGCTCCTGTTGATACCTTGGAGGCATCTAAGAATTTTCTGTTTTCGCTGAAAGATGTTGCCAAAGACTGACTTGTTCCAATCCTTAATTTAAGAGAAGTAATGATAATAAAATCAGAATGAGTTATATGACCTGTCTTGCTCCGATGTTGCTTGTATGTTTATATAGACGTTTTAAGTTGTTCGATTGGAGCTTGTTTCGGGATTCTCTGTTTTTTGCCGAAGTTATCTATAATGATAGCGTTTTGACTCGTTAGTTGCGGTTCCGAGCTTTGCATAGCTCGTCCGGATTCGGTGGGTTGTTATTATTTGATTCTATTTTATACCGAGATTTATGTTATGTATCATAGCAGTCGAGGTATACGTTACGTATCATAACCCGCAAGCTTGTCTTGTATTTGTAAGAAAACAAAGGCGACCTTTTTACTTCTCTGTGTACCTCAATTGTGTGTATGTTGTCTGAGACGTGCTTTCCCCCGAGCTTGCCTTGGTTTTCTTTGGAAGAGAGAAAGTCGCGCATTTAATTGGCGCTTTGTTTCCCGCGCCTAGTGATTTGATTGATGTGAAAACTTGGCTCGATTTTCGATGCTATCCTGGTCATTGGATGTTGCTGTAATACATGAACGGTTTGGATTGGGACGGTTATTAAAAGGTGAAAACCGTTTCACTTTCCCCAGGTTTTTATTACTTGCTTTGTCCTAGGTGAGCCCCAGTTTACTTTGTTGAGTTGATCCTACACTTTGTGTTATCTGTCTTTAGAGAAAATGAGTAGTAAATGTAGGTTTTGAAGAATTCTGGTCCCCTCCCCCTCTCCTTTGTTTGTTTTTCTTTGTTGTCTTCAAAGTCATGGAAAAAGTCAAGGTTGTTGTTACAGAGAGTGATCCCTGTAGCTGGGTCAGTGAGCAGGTTAAATGTTGTGTTTCACGGTTTAGTGATGTAGAGTTAGTAAAGATTTTGGGGTCCAATGTGTGGGTTAGGGAAGGTCATGATATAAAGATAGAAAGTTTGCCTTGTGGGGAGAATGACCGTGTATGTGAAAAGGTTGATGGTTGGTCTTACTTTTACCTTAATTCTTGTTTGTTGACTGAACTTGGTGTCTGGCTCCCATTTACTGACTTTGAGTGGGATTTTGTTTTGGTTGAATTGCGCTCCGTCTCAGTTACACCCCAATCCATGGGATTTTGTCCGGGCTTTTGAAAATTTGATAGATATCTTGGAGTATCCTCCGTCCCTTAGGGTTTTCTTCTCCCTATTTCAGACCATGGGTGTTAGGCATGGTTTGTGAGTGAACTTTAGTAGCCATCCTCGTCGTTCTATTTTTTCTTTGTATAAGTCTTCGTATAAAGACTTTAAGACTATGTTTGTGAAAGTTAGGAGTGTCGAAGAGGAGTTTCCATCTATTTGAATGAGTTTTTAGAGGAGAGGTTTCCTGTCTCTTGGTCATCTGAGCCTGTCCAGGTACTTGATGTTTGATGATATGGTATCCGATGATAATATTATTTTGGAGTTTTTGTTAGAGATATTGGAGTCAACAGGACTGTTATCTCTTGTGGAGTTGTTAAAGTGGGATTCGGATAAAGAAGCTGTTTTGAATTATTTAGGTAACTAGCTTTGGTAATGATTTTTTGATGTGGTGGTATAGTCGTTCCTGATATTTGTTTTCTTGTAATTCCTTGCAGCTGAGAAAGCTCCGACCATTACTACTGTTGGGCTGAAATCCTTATTCAGCCAAAGGAAGAAGAATGAGAAGGAGGGGTCGATGACTAATGTGAATAAGGAGGGTGGTATTGCTGCTGTGCAGTCCGAGGCTAACCCTCGTCAGAGAAGGAAAAGGATGAGGACTCGTGAGAAGGATGTTGAGAGTAAGGAGGGGGATTCTCCTGTTCTGCTGATTGTTGAATTTGCTTATGAGTCTCAGAAGAGGCTTCACTTGTATTGCGATGACGACAATATAAGATCTTTGTGGTCAAGGTTCTTTCCTTTAGCGGCTCTTGCCGACGAGTTGTGTCGTTTTTCTGAGGATTCGAAGATGATTGATGAGGTTGGCCGAGCTGGAATTATCCATTTCCTCCAGGTATTCTTGTTTTGTATATTTGTTTATATTAATTCCTTTTGGTTGTTTTGATGCTGGTTTCTGTCACATGTGATTGGTGCTCGAATCGTTGCTATTGGAAGGGTCCAGGAGCTTGCTGTTGAGTCGAAGGCGAAAGAATCTCTTAGTGTTGCTGAACTGTCTTCTACTGTGCAGGAGAAGGAGAAGATGATTATTGAACTTTCATCTTCTCTTAAACAGATTTTTTCTCATCTTTATTTATTTATTTGTTTATCTATTTCATCTGTTCGATCATTCACAATCTTTCAATCTAACTTTGTCACTACCAATATTTTTTCTTTCTTTTTCAATCCAATAAGTTGAGCTTGGGGCTGCTATAATCACAATTCCGATTTATAGGTCAGAAGCTCAACATGTTTAATTGAAAACTTTCGCAGGTCAAGCTTGGAGCTATGATCCATCCGTTGGCTATAATTCGGCTCAGGTAAAACTATAAATCGGAATATAATTAAAACTAAATAAACAGGTGCTATATCAGGAGTACGTATTTTGGTCTTCTAACATACTTATCCTATCAAATCAAACAACTACGTGACAACTCAAATCGGCATAGGAATCTCTCCCTAAATCTCTCTAAACAAGCTCACTAAAGAGAAGTATAGCTTGGCGTCTGTGCTCTTAGGACAAAAAACTCCATACACACAGAAAAATGAGTTATACATCGACTCAGATTACTAGACAGGAACATATATAATCCATTTATTTCTTTTGAAACGAAAAAGTTTAACTTCCCTCTATAGATTCCAATCCAAGCAAACCAGAAATTTTAAACTACCTAAGCGCATTTCACCTCAAAAATAAACAACCTAATGCACGGAAAAAAATGAAGACCAACCAAGTAGAACTTTTCAAGTTTTAGTTGCTGGGTTGATAGATGATATAGGATGTTAGCACTATTCATCTACTAAAAGTAGAGGGAGATCGGGTGAGATTAAGCAGGTAAAGGTGAAGAACATGGTTCCAAATTGAATGACCCAGCTTAATCTTGTTTGATAAGTATGTACTTGAAATTTATTTATAAAAGAAAACTGAGAGTTTTTTAAAGTAACAACTAGAAGTTTATAAACATAAACAATTCTTTTAAAGTTAATAATAATAATAAGCTAATTATTTTAAATTATTGTAATGTTTGTTAAATAAATTTCGCTATCAAATATATTAATTATCTGCAATTGGATTTTGTTTCACTTATTTGACTTTTTCACATAAGCGAGAATATGCAAATGTGCACCCAATTAATATTTAATAATGGGTCATTCGTAGTTTAATGGTAGTTAGGAGGGTGATACTGTAAAAACATGTTGAATAATCGCCTCGCTGGCTGGAGACGGCGGTGCGCTTTTAGTCAGTTGAATCTGTTGGCTATGAAAATTCTTAACAATTATTTTGCATAAAAGATATCAATTCCTAAATTAATAACTACTAAGTTGAATATACTGTGCGAATGAGTAATAGTTCAAATGGCATAGTCTCCCCATACTCAATTAAGAGATTACGGATTCGAGTCTCCTATTTTTGGTAAAGAAAAAAAAGTTGAATATACTGTATATTTTAATAGAAACATGCCGGTAAATAAGTAATAATAATTGGGAGCCCTACTTTATTTTTAATTATTTTTTTTAAATATTTAAATAATAAAATTTAAAGACATAACTAAAATTTAAAATTCTATTTGATTAGAAATAAAAAAAATTAAGAGGATGAGTTAGAATTTTTAATTAATTTTTGTAAATAATACTAAAAATATGACCGAAGAGCAGTTTCAATGAAGAACAATAGAATACTTGTTGAAATCAAATGTACTAGAAAACTTGTTGAAACCGTAAAGCCGAAGTTTCGAATTTATATACTTTTCAGAGAAAAAACGTTGAAGCATTTGTTGGTGACAGTAAAACAAGGGGTGCATGACCCCGCACGCACGCTACCTTGTCTTGTTACGAGTTACGACAGCCACATTATCTTCCTTTTCTCACCTTCTAGAATGTTTTTGGACATTTTTTACCCACTTATATTTTAATTTGATTTGAATTTGAACTTGATTAAATAATTTAAGTGGGAACAATATTATCACTCGAATAGAGATTTGAAGAGGATAAAATTGAGAGAAGGTACGGTTGAAGAGGGAGAATTTGATTAATTTGTACTAGTTCATATGGTAGTAAAAGTGAAAAAGTGTGGTACAAGGGCCAAGAGGATAACGATGCTTGTCGGGGAGTGGCAGATAGGAATATGCGTTGTGTACTTGTGTGAGTTGTGTCCCAATAACAATGTTGAAATTGCAACATTGATCATACTATCACAGGAATAGAGAACGACAATGACACTTTTTGTTTTTTGGTCAGGACCGTGGGCCACAAAGGACCCGGACCCAAAAAATAGAAACTTATTCCCACCCAGCCCAATTCAATTCAATTGGGTAGCGTGGGATGGATTGGGACAATGACACTTTAACTTGTAATTTTAATTAACTGAAGAACAAAAATATTAAAGTACCATCTCATATTCTCATTATCTACGTCAACTTTGTCATATTTTTTCTCCAAGCACACTTTATTCAAAAGCACAGCATGGAAAAATTAGGCCGACACAATGGCACCTGGTTTTGGTCAATCTGGACTTCCCCTAGGCCCATTCTTTTTGAATATAAGGACTCGTTTATTATCCAAAATTTCTATCCTTGACCAAAAACCTAGTTTAATTGTCATGCACAAATGTAGGAACCAACGGGTAATCGAGTCCAATCCGAACCAAATCTTTAGCCTTTGTTAGTGATTGGTTTAGGTATCAGTTTTGGAGATGCGAAACCTAAACCAACCCGTGAACCCATATATATATATATATATATGACTATGACTTTTAGTAAGTTTTCTATTGCACTTTTGTATTTTCATTAGACAAAGATTATTCACTATTAATATGTTTGAATTTTAATGAGTTTAGTTTTTAATGTATTTGGTGTTTAATATGTTTGGATTATTTATATTGATGTTAAATGTTTATTGTATTTGTTGAATTTTTAAGATAAAAAATTTGATTTTTTTTATGAATTTTAAAGTCATCGGGTACCCTATTACCCAAACCGAACCAATCCGTTCTTAATCGGTTTGGTTTGATTCAGGTACATGCACAAAAAAACACAAATTCAAACCAAACCAAACCAATTATATTTTGATCGATTCGGTTCTAATTTCACCTTGAATCCGAACCAAACCGACTGTACTCACTCCTACACAAATGCACTTTACAATATCATGTAATGAGAATATGAAGTAAAAAAATTGAGTCAAAATTTTCACTTTTATAACTAAAATAAAAACATTACCTCAAAATAAAACCAGTCTCTAAGCTTTCACTTCCCTCTTAATGGAACTTTCTATGTAAAAAAAAAAAAAACAACTCATGAGAAGCTAAAATTAAAATTAATGAAGGTTTACAACAGAATTCACTGCAGCTTGTCTTTCCAAGTCAAGTAATTGCAAGAGTTAGAGATTTTGTCCAAGAAAGATGATGGTGACACCTTTTCCACATTCACCTTACCATGGTGATCAATTCTATAAGAGACATCAAGTCCCTCCAAAATTAGGTGATATATTATGTCCTTAGAATCTACAGAATTCTGGTCCTTTTCATGTAAAAAAGCTCTGTCATCTTGGTGTTCATCTACATCAGAAGTATTAACCAACATTTCATCATTGTTATCACTTTTTGAGAGAGCATCATGAGGCCTGTTTCTTTGGCTCAATGACCGAATATCCCATGAAAGAACTTGCTTGATCAAGCGTTGGAACTCGCTTGGTGATGCATAAAGCGACTTCTTTTCCTGAAGTAGCAACCAAGAAGCACAACATTATCAGTATAGGAGGATGAAACCAAGATATAGAAAAACCTCACCATCAAGTAGTAGCATACTTGGAATTTGTAACAAAAATGTTGCAAAAATTCTTGTACCAGAAAGCATAATAGATTGCCTCCAATATTTGTTAAGTTACTTAAGGAGTTAACACAAAAATTTTGAATACAATACACCACCAAATGAAATATAAACTATTAAAACCAGCATTAAATTATTAAGGCTAAGGTGAACATGATGCAGGTGCTTGATATTTCAAGTAAATTAATTAACAACTCACTGCCATTGTCCAGCAATTTTCGAGTGCTGAAGCGAAGTCCTCTGCAAAGCTTACAGAAGATACTGAGAGTAAGCTATCCTCCTAAAAAAATTCAGAAACACAATGTTCTTTACTTAGAATGAAATAATCAAGTAGCATGCAGCCATGACAAAATGTGAAGGAAAATAAAATACTACTAAAATATCTTCATTGTTGATTATAATGTGGAGTGTGGACCTTAAATTTAAAGCTTCAAGAGAATAAGAATACAAGAATAAAAAACTAATAGAGTTCAGTGACTAGTAAATAGCCATCATGAGTATTTGTATCTCAATATTCCCACATGGAGCAAAATATATCCAGAAAACAATCACTTGGATAAGCTTCTGAACAAAAGCAATTCTCCATTTGTTTCTCCAAAAATGTGCAGGAGCTTTTTATGTTTTTGTTTCAACAGTTTTAAGAAACTCATCCAAACATGAAGATTAGAAATACTTTTTCCTTTTTCTTAATCACAGATAAACTTTTGTGTAGAAAACAAAAATGGACCCGAAACTTGTTTAGAGACTCAAAAATAAACCTCAAAATACAACACGAAATATATAGCTAAAGAATACTGAAGATTACCATCAACCAATTTGGCACTACAGCTTTTTGGACGCTGTCACAATATGGCAGGTAAGGCTTGATATCAAGTACTGGCTGTCAATGAGATACAAAAAAACAGACTTAATTCATCATTAAAGCATCAATTATTGGCCAAAAAAGTTACCAAGCTCTTTGTTAAATTGGATTAAACACAATCTAAGTGGCATGTAATTGTAGTAAAGTAGCATGTGAAAGGAAACATATATTAACAATGGAGACTTACAGTTCCATCAACCAGATCGACACCAGAAAGCAAAATCATATTTTCCTGTACAGCCTCTACCTGTGGTACAAGTTAAATAGAATGAAAATTTACGAAACTAGTTCATAATTTGATTTTGTTTGTTTGAAATTTGAATATCAAAATATTGACATTTTGGGGACTGGGCGGAAGTTAAATTGTGATGCAAGATGCTGATCTATGTATGCAACGACATTGACTGGGAAGCATACATATGCCCCTTACTTGGGTGCACAAGAAGTTTCTGGATATGTATCCAAGTTTCACAAAATTACCCAATAATATGGGAGAAAGTCAGTTTCTTAGCTGTGGTTTGATCTTTCATAAGACATCCAATCTTTCAAACCAACTGCCCAAGATCCTAAATCTCCTTTAAATATGAAATTAATTGTTCCTAGGCTTGCAACAATCCAGCAACGCTAACAGAAAATACATAGAATCTATGAAGAACAAAGGAGATAGGATACTTTGTGCACCATTAAGACCTCCGTGGTTTGATGGTCTCCAATTTTTTTTAAAAAATATGCATGAGGAGCAAGTGATATCAATCAATAATTCAATAGAAGAGTACATAATATTGTGATTGGTGAAAGCATGTCAGAAAAATCCACTAGCATCTAAATGTGTTCTTACCTTTGCAACTGTAAGTCCAATGGGGCATGGACGATGTGGGGATCGCGTGGCGAACACTCCCATTCTTCCTCCTTTAAGTCTCGGAACTCTCACCTATCCATCCACTGATCCATATGAAAAATATCTCTAGGGGATAAAATGAGGCAAGAAGATGCTACATAGATAAGACATTAATACTAGAGCTACAAACCTTTGCCTTAAACCCTGATTGAGATGGATGTTTCCATAGTTTCTCAAGATCTGTATTTAAATGAAATACATATAAAACCCAGCAGTGAGAATATTCAGCTAGACCCTCAAGAGATGCTGGCGGAACACGAGTGGCATTAAAAACCAAACAGGCTCTAGCAAGTGGTACAAGTAACGGTTGCCTCGGTGTCCCATTCCTACACTAGTATGAAGCAATATTTCATTAATCATGAATGTGGCATTGAATAAGGAATTTATCAATGTGCAGGTTACCTACTGAATAAGCATAGGAAAAAATCAATATTAATGATGCACCTAACTACCTAAGGACCTTAATGATCAAATTTTGAAATTAAGAACTATTGAATAAACATTATTCATTACCTAGTAGAGAAGCATGAGCGGATGGTACCAATGGGTGCCATAGGGTAATATGTCAGCTTCAGATTTTCAGATTTAGGTTGTGATAGTTCTTTTCTCAAGGTCTGCAAATACTTGAGCAAATGAATCAGCAAAAGAACTAAGGGGGGCAAAATAAAAAAGGGGTAAAAAACTAAACTTTATGCAGTGGCGAGATTGAGACATGATTGAAGAGCAAGTAACCAACCAAGTTAAGATTAAAGTTAATGGAAATGAATGAAGAATAGGAGTGTTGAAAGAAGGGTAACCTGTTGAGCCCTAATTCTCCCTTGCCTTTCAGAGGCACATTTATCTAAGGAAGACTTGAGAGAAGCCTCCAGCTCAAGAATCTTGGACTTCAAACCCTTACATTTTCTACTCAAGACATATGCTAACAGAACATGGGCAGGTACAAAGCTTCAAACTTTTAGTAAATACTCATAAAAAATAAATAAATAAACAATCAAAGAGAACATGGGGGAAGTAGTTCTGTGTTTAACATACCAGAGATTGCAGTAGAGAAGGAAATAGCAGCGAATGTTATTGTTAAGGTTATGCTTAATCTCTTTCCAACCATTTTTAGCTTCTGAAATGGTACCTCCCCCCAAGTCCCAATCCTGTTATGCAGTTACAATCATCAGTTTCAGTTCTCAGCGAAGCTTGGTTTGGTTTGGTTGCTTCATCAAATTTGCTATTTGGGTCGGACTCGGTTCATCTAATCCAGTGACCCGTTTGTTTCATGGATCCTTCATATTTGCTTCAAAAAAATATAAATGAAAAATTATCAATAAACAAATAGAGAGAGAGAGAGAGAGAGAGAGAGAGAGAGAAACTGGTGTACTTGAGTTTACTGTGATTAGAATCTGGATGAGAAAGGAGAGCTTCAAAGTGCAATGGTATCTGAACTCTGAAGTCGATGCATTCTGTTTTGCGACACTGTAACACGTTATACCTCAATATCTTAGTTTCTGCCAATGAAACTTGTTTCACAGATCTTATATAAGATCTGTCTGTTATGTTCTCCACCTGAAAACGAAGACAGAGCAGCTACCTCACAAGTTGAGGGGTCAAGCATGGCCCACATCAATGGTCCAGTGGTGGAACAGTTCACTTTTGAAGAAAGGTCAGCTCCCTTCAAGAGCTGCCATGCCTCTACCATTGTTGAGGTTGATAAGGATCACTTTTTGGTTGCATATTTTGGGGGCACTTCAGAAGGTGCACCTGATGTCAAAATCTGGTTGCAAACTTACAAGGTTTCTTTTTTTTTTTTTTATTCTAATCACTCATTAAACTATCTTGTCTTTGACTTTGCAATCTACAATTTTGAATGCATCGTTGACTGCAATTTTTGGTGGACAGAATGGCATGTGGGAATCACCTGTAGTTGCTGATGAGCAACCTAATGTTCCTATGTGGAATCCTGTGTTGTTCAAGCTTCCATCAGATGAGATACTTCTGTTCTACAAAATAGGCCAAGAAGTTCAGAAGTAAAGCTTCTATATTCATGCCTTTCTTGTATCTATTTTTTATCTTCTGCAAACCATCCTCATATATATTGAAAGTTGAAACAGTTGATTTGACCTATCCTCTTTAGAATACAATTCCTTTTTCCTTCCCCTTTCATGCCAATTCATGCTTTAATAGTATTGATTGGCTTTAATTTCAGTAAAATTCAGTTAACCACACATAAAGTTTCAGCACAAAAGTTTGCATTTACAGATGAAATAATTCCAAACTGGTAAGGAGAAAATGTTAGAACTTAATAGGGAAATGATTTCACTACAGATAGTGTATTGAAAAAATAATGCATTTACTCAGCTAGTCATTCATTGTAAATAGACCCTCTAAAGAGTTGCAGGAGCTGCCACTAAATTCAATTAGTTTTAATTTACTTCTAACTTTACAATTTGTTATCCTTATGAGATAATAAGAATGCTTTTGTTTAATTTCAGATGGAGTGGTTTCATGAAGCGCTCATATGATAAAGGCATTACTTGGACAGAAAGAGAACAACTTCCTCCTGGAATACTAGGACCTATAAAGAATAAGGTACAAAAGCAGTTATTTCACAGTATCTATCTATTGCAAGAGGTTTTGAATTTTTATAACTATACAGATTTTCTTTTTTTCTGGTTCTAAATCTGATTACTATTTCTCAGCCTATTTTGCTAGAAAACAATCGTCTGCTATGCGGATCATCTGTTGAGAGCTGGAACTCCTGGGGTGCCTGGGTTGAGGTCTTAACTGAACTAGTGGTTGTTTAACTGATTATTTGAAATGTCAACTGGTTATAATTCACTGCTTCTTGTGTATGCAACAGTTCACAACAGATTTTGGCAGGACATGGAGCAAGCATGGCCCAATTTACCTTGAAAATCAACCTCTTAGTGTGATTCAACCAGTGCCTTATCAGACAGCAGATGGGAGATTACGCATTCTACTACGATCTTTTGATGGCATCGGTAGAATATGCATGTCAGAATCGTCTGATGGCGGCAAGACTTGGGGATTTGCGACAGCTACCAAGCTCCCCAACCCAAATGCAGGTCAATTTCATAACCTTTGTTGCTTGCAACTTTGCTGCATACTTGGTGACAATATATTTCATCATGTATTAAGATTGTAACTTTTTAATCTGGTTTACTAGGCATTGATGGGGTTAAGCTTAAGGATGGCCGTTTAGTGCTTGCATATAATACGGTGTCAAGGGGTGTGCTTAAAGTCGCAGTCTCCGAGGATGATGGCGATTCTTGGGAAGAGGCTCTCACATTGGAAGACACAGTGGGGATGGAATTCTCATATCCTGCTGTTATTCAGGCTAGTGATGGCCTAATACACGTCACTTATACATATGACAGAACACAAATTAAGGTAAGTATCATAACTTTTTATATAGTGTTGCCTTTAAATTGTTCAGAATTTCCAACTGCTTTCGATTCTTGTTTGAGAATAATATGTTTTTCTATTCTTGATTTCATCTGCTTTCCCTGACAGTGCTCTTTCATTTGTTATTTTGGCAGCATGTTGTTCTTCCGCCATAGTGATTTGGTGTAAATTGTTCCAAATAAACTTGAAAAAGAACCATGTGTTCTTTTCTATCATCCGAAGGACTGAGTACATGGGCAAAGACTGACGCATGGATTGTCTATCCTTACTTCTAATTGTCAAATAATATGCTTCAGACATTGTTTTGTTAATTTTTTTTTTTCAGTGTTGATGATATTTGAAATGAAAGAAGAGGGAAAAAAGATGCACTAAACAAACAAAAGAACGGTTTCCAGAGATAGATTGCAAGTGTAAAGTCAGGAGTTTAAGCCATTCTAACTTAATAAGAAGATCAATAAACATAAATGCGAGGATTTCTTAAACTATTTATGTTAAGTCATTATCGCGTGTCAATTAGAATTTAATGAAACTTGTTGCTGGCCTCTAAACTTTTCCTCAACGAAAATATGAGTTGGGTGATGTATAGAAAGAAAACCAGAAACTAGTACAAAATAGGGTGGAAAAATATGCAGTATTATATGTGCCACCAACCCTCATCCAGTATTAAATGTTATTCACATTCCAATTTCCCGTGGATTATATTTTATTATTTGATTAATTTATATTGTTCACTTGATCACTTCATTTCACAGATCACAGAATAGTTTATAAAACTTAGCTGGCCTTGCTCATGTAGTTTGTGACTTTTGGCACATTATTAAAAGTTAAAACTTAACTAAAATGGTCATTATCAACCAGCTCAATAAGGCATTCTCTTCCAACACGTTATCAATAAACAAGAGAAAATGTCATTACTTGACTCAAATCAACTAAGTGAGAGAGTATTGTATTGACTTCAAATAATACTATTGTGTATTGACAGCATCTTGCAATAGAAACACTAGAAACTACTGCAGCCATTAGATTAAAATGAACGGTAGATGATGAAATTTGTACATTTGAGGGCTGATATTTAGTCAAGTCAAAAAAACAAAATGAATTACTTATTTTACTTCTTTCCTACACAGTTTGCTTTGCTTTGCAGGCTGCATAATTCATTGCAGATATTAGAGGGTGAAACCATGTCATTGTTTTCTTCTTCCTTTGTCTATTCTGTGCTCCTGCTCTCTATTATCATTCATAGCCATGGAGTTCACTCATTTTCTAGGTACCGACATGCCTTACCAGTTACTACTTTCACATTCCCATTCCTATATTGTTATCTTCTTTGGAATGGTTCAGTATATGATTACATTTCTTTTATATTATTGATGTTTTGTCCTTGTGTCTATAGAAACATGAGTTCTTGACACTGCAAGTGACAACTCACAAGCAATGAACTAAAAGCAAGTAGCAAAGTTTTGCAGGGGAAACTCCACAATTTCCGGAGCAGATGGTTTAGGCAACAGCTACATAAAAGGGCCTCTTTTGGAGGAGTTCACTTTTCCTGAAAAATCAGCTCCCTTCAACAGCTGCCATGCTTCCACCATTGTTGAGGTACAAAATTACATCACTTTTTCTTTTTTTTTTTTCTTCCAAAAAAGTTGAAGTTTTTGTCATGATGAGAAGCATATTACATTGATGTCTATTTTGAATTCCACCAGGTTGGGAAGGGTCATTTTTTGGTTGCATATTATGGGGGAACATCTGAGGGGGCGCCTGATGTCAAAATATGGCTGCAAACTTACAAGGTAATGATGTAAATAGTTAAAACTTAAAGGTTGCATAAATTGCTACTCTGACACCTAGCTTTTCAATTCATAAGAGACTGGGCATTCTAATGCAGTCATAGTAACTTTGAATTTGAAACTTTGGTGAGAGATGTTACTTTCCTCTAAACTTTTGGCTGCTTATTTGACTTGGTTTGGCAGAATGGCAAATGGAAATCACCTGTAATTGCTGATGAAGAATCAAATGTTCCTATGTGGAACCCTGTGCTGTTCAAAACTCCTTCAAATGTGTTACTGCTGTTTTATAGAATAGGCCTTGATGTTCAAAAGTAATGTTTCTAACTCTCACAATCTCCTTATGAAGCTATGCATCTTTTTAGCAAGCTGCTCTAGTTATCATTGTGACTAATAGCTTTATACACCACAAAACTTGATTCTAATCCAACCAGCCTACTCTAGTTGGCATAGAATATCTGTATCACCCATGATTAACTGAGTCAAATTTTGGGTACTCAATGTTTATGATAAAGTTCTTTTCAGTTTAAACATGGCACAAATTTTATATAGTAGGACTCTAATGAATCCCAAATGTGTTTCCTTTTTAGTCCAATCTGCTGAGGTGAATTAGCTTATTTAATTTCAGATGGAGTGGATTCATGAAACGCTCATATGATAAGGGACTAACATGGACAGAAAGGGAACAACTTCCTCCTGGTATATTAGGACCTATAAAGAATAAGGTGAAACAAAAAACAGAAAACCACTTAAAGTAGTCATGGTCAAGATAAATGTATCTTCTTAGAATCAAATGCCATTAATGTTTTTTCAGCCACTCTTGCTGGACAATGGTGCCTTACTGTGTGGATCCTCTGTTGAAAGCTGGAACTCTTGGGGGTCGTGGTCTGAGGTTTCTAACAGAACTGACCTTAATGAACTGATTTCTAAATGTTTTTGTTGACTTATATAGATTGTTGCATGGTAACAGGTTACAACAGATTTTGGAAGGACATGGAGAAAGTATGGTCTAATTTACATTGAAGATAAACCTCTTGGGGTGATTCAACCAGTGCCATACAGGACTAGTAAGGGAACGCTGCGTGTCTTGCTTCGCTCGTTTACAGGCCTTGGCAGAGTCTACATTTCAGAATCCTTTGATGGTGGCAAAACATGGGGCTATGCAAAGCCTACACCACTTCCCAATCCAAATGCAGGTTTATCTTGCATACTAGTTGAAAGTAGTAAGCATTGGCAATGTGATTTGCTTACATTTGAAGTTGGTGATAGGTATTGATGGAGTTAAGCTGAGAGATGGGATTCTGGTGCTTGCTTATAATACAGTATCAAGGGGTGTGCTTAAAGTTGCAATATCTGAGGATGATGGTGATTCATGGCATGAAGTTGTTACATTGGAGGATACTTTGGGAATGGAATTCTCATATCCTGCAGTTATTCAAGCTAGTGATGGGAGAGTACATGTCACCTATACATATAATAGGACACAAATTAAGGTACATCCTTCAAAATTCAAATTGCATTGCACTTTGCTTCTTTCTATGGCATTAATGCATAACTATTAGGAAAGTTTTCAAATGTACCGTCGTATCGGTATTACAGTGATTTTTAACCGTTGATCTTAATTATATATATTATATATATATTTTATAATTAAGATCAACGGTTAAAAATTAGTGAAACACCGGTATGACAGTACACTTGAAAATTTTCCTAACTATTATGCCATGTCCTTGTGTGTAACTTTCCTTGTTTTTCTATTTGGACAGCATGTTGTTTTTAATCCAAGGTGATGCAGATTAATTTCAAATTGGATTATTGGAAACAAGTGCAAACAATGTATCTTTGAATGGGCTCAATTTGATTTGGAAGTGTTTTTGGGTTTTGATCTGAGTATTTTTGGAGGTTTGTGTTAAAGCCTTACATTGGACAAAATCTGTTAAAAGATGGTTTTTGGACATACTGAAATGTAATGGGCCTACACCGACCAACCCCGTAGCCCAACACTGAAAGGCCCAAAACTAGAAGGAAAGTGATTAAGTGAATCCCACAAAAATGAAAGAACTGGAAGTTTTCCAACTATATATAGGCTAATTTGAAATTTATTGTCATGAAAAGATGATTAATTAACTCATCGCAGGTGTGGTTAAGATTTTAAACTAGAAAGAAGTTCTCCTATGATCATTACAAAGCATTTGCACACATTTTATTGTTGTTATTATTTTGCTAAATTTTAAAAACCCATTGAAATGTGAGTACATAATAAGAGAAAATTCATGAACATCGACATACTCATGAAAAAAGTACGCAATGTTAACGTCAATTGAGCATGCAAGTAAGATTCAGCAATCGGCAGCTCCCAACACTTGCTTCATTGTGTCGGTGCCCATTTCTCTCCTCTCTCTATATAACCTTCCTATTAAACTACTCTTCCACTTTAACCTATGACAATAATAAAAAAGTCTCGTGACCCACAAATTCAACCTAATAGAATACATAAATTCAGTTACAATTTTACTCTTTATTATTTTATCTTATCTTATCTTTAATTGTTCTTATCTTATCTTTATTTACTTTTATCTTTCTTAAACCAATGCTTTGTATATATTTAGTTTTACCTTCATAATACAATTCAATTCAATCAATCAACAATCAATAAAAGTTTCTTCATCTTTTCTATTCTTTTTCTATTTGGTATTTTCGGTGAAAAATCACTCTACTTCTTTTTCAATCTCCTCCCACAATAAATAAAGACTAAAATTATAACTGAATTTATGTATTCTGTTGAGCTGAATTTGTGAGTCACGAGACTTCTTTATTATTGTCCTGAACTAAGATGGAAGAGTAGTTTAATACTTCCATTTTCCCTTTTTTATTCCTTCACATTCACACCAACCCACTTTATACTCTGCATTAACTATCAACCACTTTTTGTGTTCCTTTCCTTTCCTCCTAATTTGTGGTATGCCAGTTAAATTTTCAGTACTTAGGGCCTGTTTGGGAACTCTAGAAGTAGTTTTTTTTTAACTTTTGACTTATGAAAAGTAGTAGTATTAATGTCGGGTGCAATTTTCAAAACCAAATTGCAACTTTCTAAGAAGCTATTTTGGAGCTTATAAAGAAGTTAAAAAAAATGACTTCTCTCATAATACTTCTACTTTTCATTATATTTCTTTAAAATAAACACTTTTAGAGTTAAAAATCCAAACACAAAATAACTTATTTATAAGTTACTTTTAACAGAGTCATTTATTGTTTAAGTTATTTTATCAAAAGGAGCTTAATTAAGTTAGTTACCCAAATGGGCCTTAATTCTCTGTATAAAATAAATCTAAGTTTATTCATGGTTTTCGATTGGTGTTACCACAATTTAAAATAAATAATTGTGTTACAGTTTAAGAAAAGTGAAAACAAAAATGATGGGTTAGTAGTTGGTACTTAGTAGTAGTATAGAAGTAGTAAAAGAGAAGAAAAAGTGAAGGGCACAACATGATGAGTAGATTTTAGTATAGTAAAAAGAATAAATGCATTAGGCCAATTATTCGACTAAGACAATAATTAAAGAGTTATGATGGTTTTAGAAAGAAAAAGCAGCTTACAAATTACAATGTAGTAGTAGAAGCAGTGAGTAGTACTAGTATTGTCGATATGCATGTGTCTCTCTTTTGCTGTTTCCCTCCAACCCCAATGGAATCAACATGATTGCTTTGCTTTTCACTGCTTTCTGACATTAAATTTTTCTGACTCTGCTCAGCTTTTTCCTCTCTTTTATTTATTCTCTTTCTACGCACTCCCCCCATCACTGACATCTCCACATTCTTGCAAGTACTACTACTATATGCCATATATTAAGCCGTTATTTACGTCAATACTATAATATTCATGTCAAATTTATGGAATTTATTTTTTATCATAAATTTTAAATATTTTAAATTATTTATTTTTATATTTTAAATTAAATATTAATTTTTATTTTGAGTAAAGTATTATTTTTGTCGGCAATGAGTTATAGCTCAAATGGCATAGTCTCCCCATACTCAATTAAGAGGGAATACAAATGTCTGGAATAGAATCGATGATCTACTCCGAAAAATAGCTCATCAAATGTTGAAACTAATTCCTACAACATTTACATAATTCACTTTTTTTGGGACATAATTAAATCTAAACATAAATAATGGGTATAATATTAAAATCGAACACATCCAAGTGAGACCTAATTGAGAATGAATACATCCAAGTGAGAATAATTGAAAAATATAATCTGATTTGTTAATATAATTAATAGTAGGATACCATTGAATCACTTTTATAAACGTTAAGGATACAAATAGGACGATTTAAACGTTAGAGACACAAATAAAACTTACCCTAAACATTGGGAACAAAAACGATACTTTACTCTTTTATCTTTTTAGTAAATTAGGCAACTATATATAATCACCATATATAGCTGCTATGCACCAATATTCATTTGCATTTCTCTTTTGTTTATAATTTTACTTAAAAAAAAATTCTATAACTTCTAATTTGCAATCATGCATGAATGGTGAGATTGAAAGTTTAGGTTCATCTCTATGCATCAAGTATTGAGTGACAAGCTAGTGAAAATTGTAAATATTACTCACTTTAGAAATACGATTGACATAATTGATATATAAATTAAATCAGAAACATAATATAATCAAGTATTTATATATTGGGAAATAATAGACACCAAAAAGTGTTATTGGCCTCAGCAAGAAACATAATATAGACCAGTAATATAATCCACTAAGAAAATATTAGGGAGATGATATATAAAATTATTTATATAATATAACATCTATATTTTTATATAAATAATATTTTTAATTATATATTTATTATATTTAAAATTATAGAATTATTTTAATAATAATTAATAAATATTAAATAAAATAATTTTAGACTATTTAAACTAATTTTTTATTATTTTTCAAATATTATTGAATTCAGTATTTAGGACAAATTAAAACGCACAATGATTAGGAGGAAATTTCGAATAACCAAATAGCAAAGAATAATCATGCCAAATCATATTATATATGTGTACTGTACCAGCTTCAAAGTGAGATTAATTGACAATAATTCTAATCAATGACACATTAAAAGTTAGACTAAGTTTTATCTGATTAGAAATTACCAAAAAAAAAAAAAAAAAAAGAAACCATGTATGCTACTATATCATAGCTAGTAGAAGTGTTTAAGGTTCAGCCGGTTTCGTAAAACTCAAAGTATATTTTGTCAAATTTAAAATTTTTATTTCTTATTCAGTAAAATTTTAAAAAAATTTAAGCATATTTTGATAGATTCAACTTGGTCTAAAATTATATTTTATAAATAAAATATATTTTATATTTTAATTAATATTTTTATATATCAAGTCAAGCGGTTTATTTTGAATTGGGACTAGTTTCAAATTCAAATCTTTACAAATTCAGTAAAATATTAAAGTAAAATCTAAATCTAATTAAACCAGCTCAATCTAAGCTTATACACCCTAATAACTAAAGACAATGCAAAATGAAAAAAAAAAAAATCTAAGTTTATAAGAAATCACTTAAACGAATTTACGATATACGGACATTAACACAGATACAAAATATGATATATAGACATACAAATTTAAATTCTTATAAGATATGAAAACACAACATATATATAAAATATAAATATTTTTTCAATAAATTATAATAATATTTTAATATTTATTTATATTAAAATATAAATTAATTTTTAATTATATAAAATATTTAAAATATTTTTTAATAAATAATAATATATTATTTTTAAACTCATTCTAATAATATATATTAAGAATAAATTAAATATGTTGATATATCATAATATTTAGATGTGTTTAAACTAATTTAAAAATTTTTTTATTAATATATAGACACGACAATTCAATAAAATACCATGTTTCGTAAGAATTGACTAATAATTTTCTGAGAAGTTTAGTGCCATTTTGAGGCATGTTATTGGCTTGTCGTCTACCATCTATCATCTCATGCAGTTAATCACCTCTCTCTTAAATTAACAGCACCACATCGGATTCTTATGTTATTTACTATTTAGGTCTTTGATCATTACACCATTTCTGTTGGAGTTTTAATTTATTATATATTGCTTTTAAGTCTAAGATAAATATACATTTTCCCGTGCAAATATCTCTACTTAGTAGAGCAAGATAATGAACAAGTAGGATATTACTAAGGTAATTGTTATGGTGTATAAATTAAAAGGTCATGTTTAATTTATTAAAAAATTAATATTTAATTTAAATAGTATAAAAATAAATAATTTTTAAATATTTAAAATTTAAGATAAAAAAATAAGTTAAGTAAAATTTAGCCATTAAATAATAAGCACCATAAAATTTATCTATTACTAAAATTATTGGTTATTTAAACAAACATACCTTCTTTAAGTGCATTTCAATTCTTAGAATTGATCATAGGCTTGCATACGTTAAAGCAGGTTTAAAAAGTACATTCCACATAGGGCTTTCTCTGAAAAAAAATGATTAATATTTTTTTTTTGTTTTTGGTCAGGATTAATTAATTAATTATAACTAATTATCAGCTCTATTCAATGATTTTCATCAGTGGACCAGCAGGGCCCATTGAAGGTGACAATCTAACGAAGAAAGAGAATATGATAATCACTTTGGGCCTATCTATATTTCATGACAAGTATTTGATCCACATTAGTGATCCCTGAAGCTCCATTTGTAGCATCCTTTTCAATTAACCAGGGTAGGGTTTGCAGATTAAGGCCAAGCACAAAATCAAAGTTATGTAGTTTTGTCTCCCTCCCACATTTTAAGCCTTAAATGCAAATTAAAAACCTTCTTGTTACTTTAGGATGGATTCAAATTCTTCTATTCTATTATTTTTCTGCTTCTTCTCCAATCTGTCTATAAAATCATGGGATAATGTTAAAATAGTTGGTTAAGAATAAGCATGGATTATCTTATGTCAATATTATTGTTGTCAAATTCTGAAACAAACATTATCAATTGGTTAGGTTGCATTCAAATACAACATATATTTTATAGGCCGCCACAAAATAAATTTTATAATAGATGTTTTACATGTCAATTTTAGATAGTTGAACTAATTTCTTATTGATATGTATGTGATGATAAATTTTTTTTTATGATTATTAAAATTTGGACCTTATTAGAGAGAAGAAAGGAGTACTACATTCGCTTAAAATCCCAATCTTAAAATTCAAACCTTTTCTTGTGAAAGTTGGTTACTGTATAATTTGTCCGCCAATTAATATTCACAAACTTTCTGTCAGGATGAATTATACGTCGACAATAAGAGAACAAAGGGGCGGGTAACTGCGAATGGCACTCCAAGTCAATAAGTGAATAATAAGTTATAATAATTTGGACAATCTTTTTACCCTTTCTTTTATATCTGAAACAAAGAGTAACGGTTATATCTTTGAGTAATTTTACTTTAAACGGAAAGTAATAATGTATTTGAGCCTTTTGATATTTGCTTTGATGAATGTTGTTGATAACCGACTTATAACGTACATAGCTGAATCATGACGTATAGCCGAAATATAATGGCCGTATCAAAAACTAAAACTGTTCTTGTATGGATACCCTTTGAGTTTTGTGGTAATCCGAGCTTTACTCCAAGAGGATGTCCAATCGCGTAGAGCTTTGAGCAAGAAATAGGGGGAGTGTACCTGCAAAGGCACTCCGAAGTTTAAGTCAGTATTGAGAATTCAATGTATCCTTTGAAGATAAAATATCATACCTTTATAGGTGAGATAAAATAGGTCGGTTACGTTTCTATTGATCATCTGAATTGAAGAGCAATTAATAGGTTTTAATAAGTGATAATGTCTGGTCGGACGTTTTTATTCCAGGATATAGTCCGTTGAGTCTGATTGTAACGTATAACGCCGAGTTATAACGTAAAGTGTCGAGTTATAGTGCATAATGCCGAATTATTGTATATAATGCCGAATTATGACATCGGATTTGTAACGGACGTATGAAAAACTAAATCTTTATCAAATATGATTAGAGCACCATCCCAAAACAAAAATTAAATATTATATAGGTTTTTGAATGAGGTTTATCATGATTATGCGACAACGGTATATGTGCATGATGAATGATTTTAGCACTAAAAAGAAGAGTGAAACATAAAAATAGGGGCAAAATGGTATTCACAAAGATGTATCTAGAAATAGAAAGAATAATAAGAGGAAAGTATGAAATAATGGAGCGAACACAACACAATGCTCTCTCCACTCGCAAATTGTGTATGTTCGTTTGTCTAAAGGCCCCGTGCTATTAAATATGTCACCTAATTATCCATAGATGCATTCAACAAGGGAGATGACTAATTGAAGATGCAATTATGAATGTGGTTGAAAGTGGTTTTAGTTCTCAATTTGTATTCAATGCATTTTCGATTGTAGGTCCTAAGATGATGAATGAGAATGACAATGATATATAAATATATATATGTAGAGGTTCGCATGTATACATATAGAGTAGTCTAGCTATATTACTAGATAAGCATGGCCAGAATTTCACTTTAATGTCACACCCACTATCTTCTAAAAGCTAAGCTGCTTAAGAATTCGGCTCCATAACAGATAATGTCGGAAAAGCTAACTTATCTGCTGCCAACTTTTTGAAAGATACATGTAACTTTCTGTTCTTCTTGGTGTGGCCAAGGGTAGGGTATGTGTTGTAATTAAAAATGTATAATTCATTCTGTGAATTGAGATCTGTAGATAATTAAGACTCATCTAATATTTGCAGGAAAATATTTTGATGTTCAAATTAATTAGTTCAAAGAATATTTTTTTTTAATAAACAAAAAGTTTTTAAGGTATAAGTTTTCTTTTTTTGTTTTAAACATGTCTTTATAGTTTAGATTTGACGAAATTATAATGATCAGATCAAGTACTATTTTACATGTCCAATAAATCAAATTTTTACAATTTAGAACTTGTTCACAATTGGAACGTAAAATGAGATAATACTCAATTTGGTCATTGAACTTGCATGTAAGCCACAATTATTTAGTTCCTAAAATTTCAATTGTCTTTATTTAGTCCTCAAACTTTGTGAACATAACTCATATTAGTCCTTGAAACAATTTTCAACGTACAAACGTTAATGGAACACTGTCGTGAACAGCCGGATACCACACTAAACTTTGTAAAATGATGTCGTTTTAGTTTTGGCACTCAAATAACCCAAAAACAACATCGTAGATGGTGTTTATTAAAATTTTACCTAACAAAAGAAGTGATATGATACCGTTTTTGAGCTATTTAAATGCCAAAACCAAAACTACACCATTTTACAAATTTTAACGTGACATCTGATAGTTTATAACAGCCATCCATTAACGTTTTTATCTAAAAATTGTCTTAGGGACTAATATGAGGTACGTTTATAAATTTTGGGGATTAAATAGATGCAATTGAAACCTCAGGGACTAAATTGAGACTCGCGTATAAGTTCAGAGACCAAATTGAATATTAACTCAACGTAAAATGGTTGATTAGAATATATCACATACTTGGTTACAATTTAGATCTACAAGTTTTATTGACTATTTCATCGACTTTACTATTGTTCAATGTTGGATTTAAATACTGAAAAATACTATGTACTAAAAGTATTCGAGTTATGACACAAATTGCTTGCATATGAACTATATATATTTCAGAAGAAAAATATTAATTTGTAATTAAATATGTGGCAGAATTATGAGAGAATGAAGTTGTAGGTCCCTTGAAGAGATGGGTATCTTTAAGATTTGTCACAACTTTAATAAGCACATTTTTAAACCCGGCTTTTATGGGGTTACACGAATCTTATTTGTAGCAACTTGAATTGAAAGGAGGATTAGGTGGTGTGGTTAAAGTGTATTACGTAGGCACGGCACGCTTTCTTTTCAATATAAATATAAGTATATAGATATAAGGCATGTAACAATTTGGGTTGGTCGAGTGGTCAGCTCACTTGTCCACTTAAGTAAGTGTTGGGGTTCGAATTTCGCTTTGTGCATGTAGCAACCCATTAGCCAGCGGCAGACCCTTAAATGGAGTTCTGATCCGCGACGAATTAGTCCTTGACCTGTCGGGTTGGGAAATACCGTGGGCAACTAAAAAAAAAGATATAAGGCATGGGTATGTAAGGGGAAGTGTGACTCATTCTCAAGTCAGAATTAGCTTTAGTTTTGTTAATTTGTGCTAGAAAGTTAGCTAAAAAGCTTGTATGTAAAGGTATAAAGGGAAGAGAAGAGTGAATGATAATTAATACAAGTGCTTGAGCGTGAACAACATAACATTTCAACACCATTAGATAGTTAGTGGAGAAAAAGTAACCTTTTTCATCTGGCTTCATCCTAGTGGGATTTTCTATAGTTAGTAACACTTTAAGGATTCCATGTAATCGAAAAGTTTAAAGTAAAGAAGATGCCTTGTTCTGCTTTTTATTTGTTTATTTTTGAGGTGGGAATTTGACGTCTTCTCCTCATACATACCCTATAGAAAGAAAGAAAGAAATTAATGGAGTTAGTATAGTGCAGTATATAAGAATTAAAATGGAATATATAAAAATATGGGGCGGTGCCTCCTCTCATCATAAGGACCTAGCTATCTATCTATCTAGCCTTTTATGATTTCCTCTTCATACATATATAAATAGAGAGAGCAATTATTACTTAAAATAATTATTAAAACATCAGATATGCCCCACACCCAACAATAATAATAATAACTACCTAGTAATTTTGTTTTTAATCTTATAGTATAAATGAAAAGGTCCCAGGTAGTTGGTGTTATTGTTCATGAAAGAGTAACAAGTAATTTTTCCTTTATGTAAATGAGAAAATTTTATCATATGTTGTATCTTGTATAGTATAGTTCACTTTATTTATGAGATAATACTCAATTTGGTCTCTGAACTTACACGCGAGTCTCAATTTAGTCTCTGAGGTTTCAATTGCCTCTATTTAGTCCTCGAAGTTTATAAACGTGTCTCGTATTAGTCCCTGAGACCATTTTTAGTATAAAAACGTTAATAGAGTGCTGTTGTAGACTATCACATGTCACGTTAAAACTTGTAAAATGATGTAGTTTTGGTTTTGACATTTAAATAGCTCAAAAACGGCATCGTATTACTTATTTTGTTAGGTAAAATTTTAATAAACACCATTTAGGATGTTTTTAGGTTATTTGAGTGCCAAAACCAAAATGACATCATTTTACAAAGTTTAGTGTGGCATCCGACTGTCACGACAATGTTCTGTTAACGTTTGTACGTTGAAAATTGTTTTAAGGACTAACATGAGTTATATTTACAAAGTTTAGGGACTAAACAGAGGCAATTGAAACTTCAGCAACTAAATTGAGACTCGCATATAAGTTCAGGACCAAATTGAATATTATCTCTCTATTTATTGTTCAAATTATGGGAGGATGGAGTAACAATATAATAAACAAAACATCATATTCAAACTTTTTTTTTTTTTTTTTGGCTTTTGAAAAGGAAATGATGGTACAATTCTTCTACTGTAAAAAGGGGGAACCAACGGTCTTCTTTTGCTTGATTGGTGCTCTTGTGCCGACTGATATTTTTTCATCTCTTGACAAAGCAATAGCACTTTCTTTTATTCTAATCTAAACTTAGAAAAAAAAAAAAGGAAAAAAGAGGGAGGAGGCATGAAAGTCTACTTGCTTTGAGTGCAAGAAGCTACCAAAAAAGCTTTAAAGAGGAGATGGTTCTTATTTCCTTCCCAATTGTGAGTGAGTGACTTTGCTGTTTTATGTGTTTGCTTAAAGTTTGACCTTGATGACATGATTATCGCCTACCCTTTTTTATATATAAACATGCTAAGGTGGGGTTTGGCTTGCAATATTGAAAAAGTGTGTTTTATGGGACCTTTTGCCTCATTATATTCCATCAATTAGCCTTTGCAATTAGACCTTTTCTCTGTCACTTATTTTTCACATACATTTCTTTTTTAACTTGTTGCAAATCTGCTTTTCTTCTTTCTTTTCCATAATCTGATGAACGATGATGTAATGCAATCAAGAGTGATATATGGAAATCATTAACATGTTGAACATTTTACAAGTACATACAAAATTATGCCAAAATATATAATAACAATAATAATAATACCGCTTTTTATTTTTGATATGGAAGAGAGGGTGGGGTGATGAAACATTACGGAGAAGAGGGATGCTTTTACTGGACGTGACGTGGTGTCAGTAGTGTTTTAATAGAATTTGGAGGGTCCGTTTTGAGTTTAGAAAAAAATAAAAAGCTTAATTGGAGGTCCGTTTTGATTTAAAAAAAAAAAGAAAACAAAACTAATCGGACGGTTCGATTTATGTTTTTTAAAAAATAAAAAAAATAAAAAATATAAATCGGATGTTTCGATTTGTATTTTATTTTTTTTCTTCAAACAAATCGGACTCTCTGATTTGTATTTTATTTTTTTCTTCAAACAAATTGGACCATCCGATTTGAATAATACAAAAAAAAAAACACCATATAAAAGAAAAACGCCTAATCTTCCAATAACAATGTATTACACATATATTTAATCAATATAAAAAAATTAGCCTAGTAATACATATATAATTTATGTTTAAATTACAGCTAGATAGTTAAGTAAAAATAATAATTCAAGATAAGATAATACATATATCTATATACAATTTGAATATTTAAATTATTTTCTTTTTATATATATGTATTCTTTGAGGATTGAGAATAGAGAGAAAGAAAAGGATCCTTGGAATGGAATCAAAGGGGCCAAGGGTGATGTAGGTATTGTTTACTTGGAGAAAAGAAAATGGGTGTGTCTTGGAATGAATGATAGTTTTGTGTATTATTGGTGGGGATATGGGAATGAGGCTTGAAAAGGCAGGGGCCAAGGGAGAAGGTGGTAGTGGGTTATGCCTTTTCTCCTCTCAAGTAACCAACTAAGAAGCAACAACACCTTTTCACAATCATAACTCTTTACAGAAAGAGAGAGATTAGATAGATCCAAGTAAGTTGAATTCAATCTCAGAGAGAGGGAAATTTAACAAGTAAAATGATGGTAAAGGAAAAGATAAATTTAGCTTAGCTAAAAGGAAGGGGGAAAAGTATTGAATCAAGTGTCTTGGTAAGCCTCATCAAGTCACCCAAAGTCTTTTCAAATGAAAGAAAAAAAAAATAATTACTGCATCATGTATAATAATCAATTTTGTTTGAATGTCAAAAGATTTATTAAAGGTGAAAACTTAGGTGTAGTTAACTTTACGTAAAGTTGATTGTTGAAAGTCGTTAAATGACAATGGGAGTCACTTAGATAAAGACGTCTAAAACGTCTTTTTTTAAAGATATTTTCTAGTAATTAAAATTTAACACATATAATCGATTAAATCGTGTTATTTTTGTCAAAATTAGGCCAGATAAATTAATTTGACAAAAAAATAGTTAATCAAATTTTGAACTAGTCTAAATTAATATTATTTTTTATAAAAAATGACTACAATATCCTTATTATAGAAAATGACTAAAATACTCCTATTATATATATATTACTATTAATTTCGAAAACTCTAAATCCTAATCCTATAACGGCAGAAAAGTAAAAAAAAGCTAGAATTTAGGATTTTTAAAATTAATATATATAATAGGAGTATTTTAATTATTTTTTATAATAAGAGTATTGTAGTCATTTTCTATAAAAAAAATTATATTAATTTAGACTAGTTCAAGATTTGATTCGTTATTTTTCGGTCAAATTAATTCGGCTGGCCTAATTTTGACAAAAATATCACGATTTAATCAATTATATATATTAAATTTTAATTACTAAAAATCATCTTTAAAAAAAGACGTTTTAAACCTCTTTATCTGAGTGACTCCTAATGATAATTTAATTAAATTTGTCAAATTATTTAACTTCTTTCATCTATCAACTTCACATCAGTTTTTACTTTTATAAAATAACTATATAAGTTTTCTAACCCTATAACTCTTATTAGATTAAAAGAGAAAAAAAAAACAAAAGAATATTTATCATTTTATTTGTAACGTTCTAGAGACAACACATAGTCAATTTCATGTATGAAAAAAAAAAATAAATGGAGAAAGGAGGAAAGAAATTCGGCCATGGGCCACAATGCATATGCTTCACTTGTTGATTGCTTTTAAATTCTTTTTTCCCATTTTGACCCAATAAATTTTGCATTCAAAACCAATTGATTAAGGTGCCCAAATTGCATAATAAGGACAAAACATTATTTCTGGTACAATCTCTCAGCCTTGTCCCCTCACATTATTCTCTATTTTCTCTTCCCATCTCAACTCGATTCACTTTTTAATTAATTAACTTCGTCCTTCCCTCTATAATATTTTTTTTATTTTCTTAATCTAGTACTATACTACACATGAATAATACGTGGCATACTTCCTCATTATTTTGAAACCAACTTCTTCGTATTCGTTACGTTGCACATATAATAAGCAATGTTGTCAATTACTACAACTCCTAATCAATCCGTTTTTTATATAAGAAAAGTGACAAAGAATATATTTATATTCACATATTCACATCTTCAACTTTCTTTTCGAAATAATTTTGTACTTAATTATTAATTGATGAAATTATGGGCTGTTGACGAATGAAAGAATAAAATTTTAACATGTATTTTGAAAGAGAACCAAAAAAAAATCTTTTACTTAGAGAAAAATTATTTGAGCTATATGAATACATAAATATAATAAGGTGGAAACTCAACTGCAGTCGACTTCACGTGAAGTTGATATTTGAGAATCGTTAAATGATTTGACTGATTTGACTCAGATATCAACTTTACGTGAAGTAGACTTTATCTAAATTTTTACCATATAATAAAGAAGTGTTTGTGCGTATTTTGAAAAAATGCATGCAAGTATTTTTCCATTAGAGGGTCATGAACAGTAATGATGTTTGCGTAGATCCATCCATAAAATGATGAGTTAGGCGAAATTTAGTTTTTTGATGATGAGGGCATGCAATGAATGACGCAAAGAACCTATTCTTGATGCCTTTTGATGACTTCTCTAAAGTTGAAGGTTGAAATTAAACTTGAAACAGAGCATACAGCACTCCCATTTTCGATTCTTTTTACACACTCTCTCTCTCTCTCTCTCACACATGGTGTTGTGGTCAAAACTCAAAACCATTGACCTTTTCTGTTTATGTGACTTATGTGCATGCTTTTCTTGACCTTCCAACTTCAAACCCTGATCTCATCACACCACTCACACTCTTTTGGTTTTATTTCTTCCTCACCCATTTGCATATGCTTTGTATCAATTGGGTTCATTAATTTGGACCCTTTTCTAGAGTTCTTCATGCTTAATTAATTGGTGCGTTGCACAACTAAGATTATCAAATATGAGTAAATTTTTATGAGGAATGCAGTAACTTTTGTGATTTGTAGCCATTAAATAGCCATCAATGATGGTTTTAATGGTGTGAGATTGGTGTGAGATTTCATCCAATGACTCACTTTTCTTTGCTGGTTACATGCTAGCCAGAATTTAATAAAGTTGCTGGCCCTCTAGACTTTTTCAATTTGTATTTTGGTCTTTTTAGATTCGCAGGATTTGTTTTAATTTAAAGTTTTTTATAATAGTTTCCCCAATTCGAACACCAATTTAATCTTTTGACGATGTGCTAGCAAATGGAGTATTGAGATGGCAAAATTTTATCACATTGAATGTTCTATTTAATCAGATGTTGTTATGTTACTTAATCGTTAGAGAATCTAACGTGGCAATATTTTGCCACATTAGCATTCTTTTTTATTATTCATCGCCGAAAAGGATTGAAGAGCTAAATTGGTACTAGAATTTAAATTTGAGAGATTATTATAAAAAATTTTAAATTTTAAAAATTAAAATAGATCATTACACGAATCTCAAAGATCAAAATGTGTATTTACTCTACTAAATATATATTCAAATAGTAAATAACATAGTTAAGTAATATAATTGAATTAAAACCAAAACCTGAACTTTTCATTTTCATTTTTCTTAGGTTTATCGAATTTTGATTTTGATGAGGAGGAGGAGAGGGGAAGAACTTAAATTCTCTGCATTCCAAACAGCCTGTTTTCATATTTATGTATCGAAATTAAATAAAAAAAGTAGATAAAAGAAATAAAAATAAAATAGCACATATCATCTTATATGTATCCAACCCAAACACTGAATGGGATGATATGCATCACACTTCAGACCAAAGCACAGAACGAGGAACTTGCTCGTTTGGTTTATTTTATTGACTTTTTTTTTTCTTATGTCCTTAAAAAATAAAGGATATAAATGTCGTGCCGCATTTTATATATTTTCATAGACGGCGAGAATTGATGAACTCAACAAAGGCAATTGGTGTATTCTAGTTTGAAAAGAGTTAGTTTATCTGTCACTGTGGTGAATACATACTTATTAAAAAGTCTATTATATAGTAAAAATGATAAAAAAAAAAATATTACTTATAGACTAAATCATAATTTTATTACATTTTCAGTATCATTTGCTGTTATTTAATTTAAGGAATGCATGCTGCCTTTGGCGGCTAAAAAATTTTACTATGTAAGATGAATGTGTGCAATACAATTCTGTTGGTGGTACATGTGTTTTTATTTTGATATGGGAAATAGTAATCGGACTGTCCGATTACTTTGTAAGTTAGTTTTTAAAATTTTTTTAATATTAAATCAGAGGGTCCGATTTGTTTGTTGTAATTTTTTTTTATAAAAAAAAATAAAAAATCGGAGGGTCCGATTTTTATTCTTAATAAATCGGATGGTCCGATTTTTATTCCCAAAAAAATCGGAAAGTCCGATTTCCATATTTTAAACAAAAAAGTTCCACATTTAAGAATAACACCCTTATCCATCCATAATCTTAAAAAACCCAATTTCCACCCCAATATCAAAAATAATTTCCGACATTTGTCCCTCTTGAAAGGCTTCAGAAGATGTCATCCCCTAATTACCTATCTAGCAAGGTAAAGAAAAAGAAATGAAATATGGTTAGTTATTGGAACTTTTTTTTTTTAATATTGTATTTTTAGGGGTGAAATCTTTTAAGATGAACTAAACTGTGTGTTAAATATTACTATAGTTATATACAAAAGGTCAGTGACATTTTGTGTTTTTTTCATTAAAATAATATATTTTATTACAAAATGTCAATAACGTTTTGTTCTTTCATAATTAAAAAATTTTTTTTATTACAAAACGTTAGAGATGTTTTGTGCTACTACCACAACTGCGTAGAACACCAAAATAATCAAATATTTTTGTATTTCACATTAAAATTATTCATATATAAAAATTTTAGCCTTAGTTATTGCGTTTTTTATTTTTATTATTGGACTTGTAATGATGTTTTCAAATAATATGTAGAGTTTATATTTTTTTTAACATAAATCTAAGAGTTCAATTTATAATTTTTAAAATTTTTCTTAACACATAAATCTTATATTTGGATTTTTTATTTTAAATTTTTTAAATATATAAATTTGACTCTTAAATTTATATTTTAATATTAAAAAATTTAAATATGTAAATTGAACTCTCTAATTTATTTTATAATAAAAAAATTATTTTAACACAAACCAAATCTTTCAATTTATGTATTATAAAATTTGATCCTCAGATTTATTTTTTAAAATAAAAAAATTAAACTCATATAAAAAATATACCAATTATCCGTTACACAATCTTGTTTCATATCTTAAAAAATTAGCCTAATTAATGCAAATTGTAATTATTTATCATAGACTATAAAAATGATTTAAACACAAACCATATTTTTCCATTTAAAAAAAATTGAATATTTAACCAAATATTATAACTATTCTATTATTACTAATTGATTAATTTTATTTTAATATAAAATTATAAGCTTAAAAGTATAGATTATCAAAACCTATAGTAATAAATAAGATTTATGTTTTAAATATATAATATTAAAAAGAAAATATATGGAGAATTTGATAAAATGAGTTGGATTTGGATATGATTGATAGTGGCTTAAAAAAAAGGGAAGAAGGTCCGGCGATAAAAGTGGTAATAAATGCAGAAAGTAGAGGGTGAGATATCTTTGGTTTCTCTCTCCGCAGATGAGAGCTTCAAAATCCAAAGTATCACTTTTTCAGTTGGTCGCCCGAAAAGGAAAGGACTAAAGTTTCACGCGTCAGCTTTTTCCAATTAATTTGTCTCTCCACCGTTTCACACGTAACAACCCCCCCAACTAATTCCTTTCTCACCACCTCTACATCATTTTATTACATAATATCTCCATTTCTTTCCTCAAAAAAGTTTTCAAGTATACCGATACATCGGTGTTTTAGTAGTTTTTAATTGTTGATCTTAATTATATATATTATATATATTTTTTATAATTAAAATTAACAGTTAAAAATTACTAAAACACTGGTATATCAGTACACTTAAAAATTTTTCCTTTCCTCAATTTTGTATCAATTTTTATAAGTTTAATTAGATTTTGATGTTAGGCCCAAACATATACTGGTCCTATAAAAAATATTGACATTCCTTATAATTAAAAAGTTAAGCTAATACTATATCAAAAACAAATTTTAGTTTAAAAATATGAAATAATTAAGTTTTGTATATATTAAAAATAAAATTTAAAATAACATATTTTAATTTCTTTAATGATATTACTAGAAAAACACACCAAATTAAAGGAGAATTAATAATTTCTTTTATTTGTTTTCTATAATCACTAAATATTGTCAAATATAATTGACTTAGATCATAAGAAATAAACTCAAAATTTATAGGCAGTTAACTTTGGTCCTTTTATGCTGAACCTCTTTAAAATCTTTTATGTAAAAAGAAAAAAAAATCTTTTAAAAAAATAAAATTAGATGAAAAGTGAAGCTTGTAATTAAATTTTTTTTAAAAAATAGCTATTGCATATGATGTTTTTTATTTTTTGTCTTACAAAAAAAAAATCCGCTTTTATTAAAAAAACACTCTTCATGATAAACAAAAATTATATCAAACATTCTATAAATTAACTTCAATCCTCAAGCTTTTTGTTAGTACTAATATAAGTTATAATATAATATATCCACTTATATTTTGAAATGAATAAAATATTAAATTTCATTTAAAAATCTAAAATAACATTCAACCATGTTACAGAAATTATTTTTAATATGGAAATGGAGATGGTGTTTTAGTTGAATATTGATATTTGAAGTGTATTATAGTATTGTAGAACTCATTTAATACGTCCCCACATGTTGCACCACGCTCCCCACGTGTTGGCCAATATGCTGCCACGTGTCCAATACGCCCCCACGTGTTGCACCACGCCCCCACGTGTTGACTGTTCACTTACAAAATCCACCTATCTGTAATTACACCAAATAATCCCATTTTCCAAAAAAATACCAAAATTTTTTCCATATAAAAAAAAATCAGCCACCATGTTAACCGTATATTAAAATCATCTATATGTATAAAATATATATTTATATTAATATATAAATATAAATATATAATGAGTAATTTTAACGTATACCTATGAAGATGGTTAGTTTTGCTAAACTGAAATTGGAAAGACATTAATGAACTGCGGAGAAAGCAAAAGCTGTGAAAAAGAGACAAGGAAGGTATGAGGATTGAGGAGAGAAGGATTCGGTGCGTATAGAAAATATACAGATACACTACAAGTAATTGTTAGAGCTCGAAAAACGCGTAAAAGGCAAGAAACAAAATAAAAGAAAATAAAAGAAAAGAGGGTATAGAGGGCGTGCGTTACCAAAAGGAACTATCATGATTCATTATTTTTTGGGTTTCTGTATGCTTTTTGCTTAAAAGTTGTTTGGTGTGTCTCTGCCTTAACCTACTATCTATCATATAAAGTTGGGAATCCCAAAAGCGCTTAGATAGTACACTACACACTACCCATTATTTTATTATATATGCTACCATTACTAACTATTATAATTTTCTCATAATGCGTTAGAACAATAATTATTTTTAATATAGAGATAAAGATAATATTTTAGTTGAATATTAATATTTAAAGAAATGTATCATATAGAATTGTAGATATATAAAAAAGGTGCGTGTTGACTAAAATGTTAACACCTGTTCAATGGTGAAAACTCACGTGAAGTCGACTTCACGTGAAGTTGATACCTCAGAACTGTTAGATGAAAATTTAGTCAAATTAGTCAAATTATCTAACTGTTCTCAAGTATCAATTTCATGTGAAATCGACTGCACCTAAATTTCTATCCTATTCAATACATAATTTATGTGTTACTAAAATAATGACACGTATCCAACATAGATTTTAGATGTTAATTCTCTACTTGTAGAATTTATTCTGTAATTATATCAAATAATTTTATTTTTAACAAAAATACTAATATTTTTTATATATAAAAAAAATTAGCCGCGTTAGGATACTTGTCAAACAAATACAATACATCATATTAAAATAATAAATTAAATACTCTAAGCTAAAGACCTAGTAGAAAATTCTTTAATTATCCACAAGTGTACTTTCAGTTACTGCCGATTATATTATTATATCTTTTTTTTCATGGATATATTATATTACTACTAATATCTTTATTAGCTCATGCACCTTTATTATTCGCATAATGACAATGATCATTAGTGTTAGAGCACTCTTTATCATTTCTTATGTACTATGTGGAACCCCCTACCATTTATTATTATTTGAATTAATATAGTACTAGTAACTTATAAGGGATTCTTGTGTTTAAAGGATGTTAATGGTGCAATTATTGATTCAACGTTCTTGTATATTTAATTTGCACAAATAAACAACTTGGTGAATGGTCAATTAAGCATATGCATTTTATACTGCTTTTATTCTATACATTATGTACACATACAATGGAAGTTGGTATGTAGACTCCTTCCATAAATGTCTTCTTTTTTTTTTTTTCTACGTACATTTTTATTGAGGGTTTTCTAATTTCTTACTCCCCATTTAAAATTTAAATATAAAAGTTATTATTAAATGGAATAAAACTATATACACCTAGGCTACGTTTATTTACAGAGACAGGACACTGAAACAGGAACACAGAGACATAAAATTTTGTTTGACAGAAGAGATATAGACAGAGATAATGTGACCAGAGACACTGAATTAGTGTATTTTGTGTCCATCCTGACAGGAAGGACACGAAGACACTAACAAGAGACACAACTTATTTTTTATTTTTTCTTTTATTATTTTTGTTAATTTTTTATAATTATATTTTTTATTATTATATTTTTCATCTCAAATTTTTTGAATGAAAAAAAAAGAGAATAAATTGAATTTTCATAATTTGTTCTAGTTTATCACCAAATATAATATAAAAACACAAAATTTTGTGTCTCTATCCTTTAGTGTTATGTCATGTCCTGTTTTCAGTGTCTTGTGCTGTCCTATTTTCGGAAACAAAGGTAGCCCTAGTGATTTTAAATTTTATTATAGTTACAGATATATTCGGTAATTCTTCATAGTCAGCATTGATTTTAAATTTTTCAGTACTTGTACAAATAATTAAAGTAATAGAAATTATAAACTAAAATAAAGCACAATTTATCATTTTTTTTACACAATTATAGAGTCTGAATATTTAGATAAAAAATATTTTTATACAAATCAATCTCCCATAATTTAAAACTGCATTTTGATCCCTCTTTATTAAAAAATAAAAAAATGAGAACACATTATTCCCTTTCAATAACCAAAAAACACCTTTTAAATTGTATGTAGGGTGCCCTCCTCTTTTATTTTTTATTACTGAGAATATAATAAGTTGAAGACTTTCCAAACACACGAGATTAATTTGTCTCTCAAATTAAAATCTTTTAGGATAAAATATTACCTTTTTTGAGCAGTAATAGTATGAAAATTATAACATAAAAAAAATAATATACATCTAAACATAATTTATATTTTGCTTAAATAAGTTATGGTTTTTTATAAAATATCCTTTTTAATTTTTTATCCTACTTCCTATACCCACTTATTTTTCGGGAGTATATTTATGGACTCGCCTCTGGTCATGATTTTAATAGAAATTGATATATTTTGTCGGAAAATGTGGATTATTATAAAAAATCTAGCTTACTAATTGTAAAACAGTTAATTACTCGAATATATCAACAGAATCATTTGATTCTTTTTTTATTCTTTTTGATAACGATTCATGCATATATATATATGAATTTTTGTTGATAAATGTTTTTAAAATATTAATAAAAAAGACTATAAAAAAATCTAATCAACACAGCAAATTTTATAGTTTTAATGTATTAAATATCAGACAAGTGTCTTCTGAATAATTTTTTTTTTATTCTGTAAAAGTTAATCAATGGCGTAAGAATTCAATTAACATATATCATAAGAATACATATTTTTGTTTTTAAAAAATATATAATAAATAATAAAAAAATATAGAAGTTATATATTTTTTTAAAAAGAATTTTAATTAATAATTTGAATACGGGTTCTTAATTAAAATGCCAACAAAACCAGAAGAACAAGATAAGCTGTTGTGCTGATGTCGTTTTCTTATTTAATTTAATAAATACAGTGTTGTGATTTATTTTTGGGATTCAATGAAGGTCGGTCCATATAAAACCAAGTTGAATTTGTCCACTGAATTTAATGCTAGATATTATTGGGCGGCTGTATGTGGCTTGTGAAGGTTTGGCTACAACCATTTTCAATGCATTAAATGCTCTTCCTCTTTCAGCGCTAATCATACAAAACTATTTCAAACTTTTTAAACCCCCTATTCAAAATACTCCTACTTACTACTTAGGTACTATTCCATACATTTGGATTACTCGAGTTGTTAGCTCACTCGTATACTTAAATAAGTATCGAGAGTTTGAATTCTATTTTATGTATGTAATAATAGATTGACTAATAATAAATTTTTAAATAAAATTCAGATCTGCGACGAATTAATCTATAATATTTAGCTGGATCTAATTATAATTAGATATAATTTTAATATTGGTTTAATTATTCTATTGGTCTTTATAGTTTCGCGAAATTTTCAATTAGGTCCCTATACCTTTTTTTCTTTTAATTGAGTCCTTGCACCAATTTTTTTTTTAATTGGGTGCCTACACTTTTTTTCCTTTTATTTATGTCCTTATACCAATTCTTTTTTTTTTAGTTGGATCCCTATAAAATTAAGCTAATTACTACTAAGAGGGACTTAATTAAAAAAAAATAGTGTAGGGACCCAATTAAAAAGAAAAAAGTATAAGGACCTAATTAAAAATTTTACGAAACTATAGAGACCAACAGAGTAATTAAACCTTTAATATTTTATTGAATTTATCATTTAAATAATTCGAAATAAATTGAGTTAAATTATATCAATTTAATATATAATTAATTTATGTAACTTTGTAAGTTTTATATAATAAAATTTATAGAATGTTTACATTTAAATGTTAAATTTGATAAATATTACATATCATTTATATAAAAATAAATTATTTAAGTCAAAACAATACTATATAATATAAAAGCATTGATTGTATAAGACAATATATTTTACTATTAATTTTAGTATAAAATATGTATTTTAGTTATGAAATATGATTTTGAAGTCGGTAAGCATGATCCCATCCCAACAATAAAATTATATAAAGTAAACATAGACAAACCTAAATCTGACAAAATATGTTTTAGTTATAGGTCAGGATTTTGGATCGTTGAGTCTTTAACACTGCTAGAGTTGCATAAACTGTTAGGATATAGATACTTAAGACTTTATGCAAATGACGATATCCTAAACTTGGTTATTTGAGTGTTACTAGGTCATGGTCCTTGTGAGGCATAAAGCACCTGCGATGATAATTAAGCCAATAAGAGAATCAATAGAAGTATGGATCTTGATGACTTTAATTTGTGTGTTCCTAATTTTTTTAGGTGTTCTTTTTAGAAATACATATAGATGATTATCAGTTTAGAAATTAAGGATTTGTTTCGGAAGCTTTACAAATTATTTTTTTTAGTTTTTAATTTATAAAAAGTAGTAGTATTAATATTTGATATAATTTTTAAAATTAAATTATAACTTTTTAAGAAGTTATTTAGGAGTTTATAGAAAAATTAAAAAAAAAATTACTTTTCTCATAATACTGTTACTTTTTATTACATTTATATAAAATAAATTTTTAAAACTAAAAACTCAAACACAAAATAACTTATTTATAAACTATTTTTAATATAGCTATTTATTGTTTAAACAATTTTTTTAAAAAGAACTTAATTAAGTTTATTACCCATACTGAACCTAAGTCATATTGGTACCCACTGGATAATGAAGTTTGGAGAATTCAGTCTCTAAGTTCGAAAAAATACCCTTAGAATTTATTTTATTTAGTATTCATTTTATAATAATTAATGAATATTAAATAAGATAAATTCTGTTTTTTTTAATTAAAAACTTTTTGTTACAAATTTTTTTTTGTTAACTTATATATACGTCTATTTTTTTTTTTGTCACGGATTATATGTTTTCTTCCCTAACAAAGGTGAAGTGACAACAATTATGAATCAAAGCTTAGTTTAAACATTTTTAATGCGAAGATAAAATGACAAACACATTTAGTATCACTGAAATTTATTCATCGCGTTCATTGTACTAATGGCTATATTTGAATAAATTGCTTAAGAGAAATCTAAAAATTGTTTTGTTTAAGGGAAAAACTTTGTAAATGAAACACTCAAATTTATATAAATTATAACAAAAATATACAGAATATGTGCGATTCTCTAATTATACTAATGTAAGCATAATAAGTAATATATACTTATATACATAATAATATATAATTGGATACATGTCAAAATTATGAGCATATTAAAGTAATTCATCTTAAAATTATTTATTTCAAAAATTTAAATTAATAATAAAAACAAATATATAAATGATTTTACTATGTCAAAAACTTGAATACATATCATACTTATTATTATTATTATTATTATATATTAAATATATATAAAATCAAATTAATAAGCATTTATATACTAGTATGTAGAATGTAATAAATAATGTAATACATTTATACGTACAATAAAGGAGTAAGTAGTATAACGTTGATGTCGCAATTGATGTCAAATAATGCGACAAAAGAAAAATCTAGAAATAAGTTTGACATAATGAAGAGACAGGGACAGTTTTGTTTAATGTGGTTGAATTAATTAAGGATTAGAAAAAAAAGAGAAAAGAAATGGAGTGGGTGTTTTCATGTGGCAATGGTAACTTGCCAGACGATCACGTACCTTTGGGTTATGACAAGAGATTAAAGTGAAGGGGGGTAATTTGGGTGGAGAGTAAAGCATACGAATGAATGAAAATTGAAAAAGGTGAAAGGAGAGTGAGATAGATACCTTTTGTAGCTGTTGCGTGTGAAAAGCAGAAAATTGGTTGAAATGCAAAAAAAGGAGTGAAAGAAAGTAGTATCACATTTCCTAGGCGCGTGAGGGTCCCTCTTAAACCCTTCAATGACTTACGCCTCGTGTGCTCTACCTCCCAAACCTGCGTGGGACATGTTCCCCCCCTTCAAACTCCCTTTTTTATTTACAGTTTTAAAAACTCAGCGGTTAGTTAATAATTTATAGAAAAAAATTATATATGCCTTTTCCTAGACATTTTTAATATTAAAAATTCATCATTCTAATATTATTTTTTAATAACTTTATTAAGGAAGTATTATTTAAAAAAAGATTTAATTAATTTATACTCTAAAAATATATTTTAACCTATGAAGCACGGACACTTCGCTGAATTATCGTGTTCGCGTGTCGGACATATTTCGGACACGACATTCACCGACACTCGTCTGACACGCGTGTCTGCGGTGTCCAATCGTGTCTTAATAAAAAAGAAAATATTTTTCTCCAGACACGTCTGAACACACCTAAATACCATTACGTGTCAGCGTATCCAATCTTATTCTTAACATATATTTTTAAAATAAATTTAGATATAGTATATATTATTATTTATTAAAATAAAAAAATATTTTAAATACTTGATATAATTAAAATTAGACATTAAAAATAATTAAAAAATTTTATTTATATTTTAATATCAATAAAATATCAAAATATCATTACAATTTATCTAAAAAATACTTTATATTTTATATGTATGCGTGTTCTCATGTTATGTAAAATTTTAAAATTCGCGTGTCAGCATGTCCTATGTCCTCAGTATCCGTACATCATAGATTTTAACAATATAATAATAAAAAAATTATAAAATATTTTTTTATAATATACTTAGTCTATATACTGAGGCACAAATTATACTCAGTACAACTAATTAATAATTACTAAAGAACAAAACAGAGAGAGAGAGAGAGAGAGAGAAACTAAAAAGGCAGTCAATCCAAGAGCTTACTCAGTCCTGAGTATCTCTCTCCTATCATCATCTCTCTCTTTCCAAAAAGGTGTTCTCTTTTCCTCTATTATGGTAGTATCGAATTTATTAGCCCCTTGAATTTAATAGAAAAATCTACCGAAAATATTTATTTAAAAGGTTATATAATTTAGCAATAATCTTACCCTGTGTGAATACCATTTCCGCAAATTTGACTCGGAGAAAAGTTGTTTAACTTTTTTTCTTTTTGAAACGGACTTTATAAATTCAATAAATAATTGTTATATTCACTCTATTATAAAAAAAACTGTCAATCAATAATCAGTATCACGTAAATAAATTAAATCGACTGTATAAAATAAAAAAATTATAGGAAAATAATATTTTTAATTTTTAATCATACTAAATACATTAAATTAAAAATATTTACTTTTCATATTCTGAACGAATATTCTAATTATTTTAAGAAAAACGCAGAAGAGATTGGTCTATTTGGAAAGCATTTTATTTTTTCAAAAATCTTGGCAAGAGATGGTACTTTCATCCAACCATCAATTCTCCGTTTACTAGAAATTCTCTCCGCTTCTGTGTCCTTCTCTCTAATTCTCTTTCTCTTGCCACAATAAAGTTAACCAATTCTTTTTCCCCCTCTGTTGTTTTTTTCTCTGCGGTACAAACATAACAATATAATAACATATATAATAAGTGGCGTAGTTAAAAAATATAATTTTTTATTTTTATTAAATATTAATTTTATTATGTGTATATTTTTTATTTTATTAATAAATAATTTAAATAAAGAATTAATAATAAATATATTTTTATATGAATATTAAAATATTTAGTGTATGAATAATATTTTTTTACAAAAATATAGAAAAGTTATTGGCGAAATTGAATGCATATAATATTTGTAGAAAAAAGAAGTTAGCTTGGGGAATGAAAAAGGTTAAAAGTAGCTTTTATATTCACCACCTGCCTCCATCTATGGACCTTTACCCATTTATTCCGAGGGCACAGCTCGCTTATTCCTTCTTGTATTGAGATGGATAGAGATATGCGAGAGATATAGAGAGAGAAAAAGGAATGGAGGAGATGTTGTTGTGAAGAAGGAGGAGGAGGAGCAAGGGATCTGATATTTTGGTTTTGGCGTTGAATTCGACGCATCGAAGAAGAGGAGAGAGAGTGAGAGGAAGAACGGGGAAGCAATAGCAAAAGGAAAGTAGTAGTAGTAGCCAGATAGATAGATAGATAGATAGGGGTATTACTTTGTTGAATTTTGTTTGTGTTTGTAAAAAGCTTGTTTTGATTGTTTAGCCAAAGGCAAGGCACCCCGCAAATCCTAATTTGTCAATACTCTCAAGTGTTCTTTCTTTCTTTCTTATCCCCCTCTCCTCTCCACACACTAATTTCGTTTTCTCTACAACTTGTGGGGCTCCTTCCTCTCTTCCTTCTTCCCATAATATCCTTCATCTCTTTCTTTCTTTTCTTACCCCAATTCAATCTGAACTCATCAATTTTGAGCTGGAGACTTACAATCATCATCATCATCATCATAGATTTCCGAAATGAGAGCCGGATTGAGCACCATCCAGCAGACCTTAACTCCCGAGGCGGCAAGCGTCCTCAACCACTCCATCGCCGAGGCCGGCCGACGCAACCATGGCCAGACAACGCCGCTGCACGTGGCCGCCACGCTGCTAGCCTCGCCCTCGGGGTTCCTGCGTCAGGCCTGCATAAAGTCTCACCCGAATTCATCGCACCCTCTTCAGTGCAGGGCACTCGAGCTCTGCTTCAGCGTTGCTCTCGAGCGCTTGCCCACTTCCCAGACCACAAATCCCTCCTCTGAGCCACCAATCTCCAACGCACTCATGGCGGCGCTGAAGCGCGCACAGGCGCACCAGCGCCGCGGCTACCCCGAGCAGCAGCAGCAGCCGCTCCTCGCCGTCAAAGTCGAGCTTGAGCAGCTCATCATATCCATCCTCGACGACCCAAGCGTCAGCAGAGTCATGCGCGAAGCAAGCTTCTCCAGCCCCGCCGTGAAAGCCACAATCGAACAGTCCCTCAATTCCGCGTCTCCGGCGGTCAATTCCAGTCCAATCGCTCTTGGATTCCGCCCCTCCCCCGTGGCTCCTTCAGCGGCTCCGGCGGGGAGGAGCCTTTACTTGAACCCAAGGCTGCAGCAAGCGGGTGCCGGTGCCGGTTCCGGTGTTCAATTGGGGGTGCCGCAGCAGAAGGGGGAGGAGGTGAAGAGGGTTTTGGATATATTGATGAGGAAGAAAAAGAGGAACCCGATCTTGGTGGGTGAGTCGGAGCCAGAGGCAACGGTGAGGGAGGTTCTGAGGAAAATTGAGAGCAAGGAGCTGGGAGAAGGTACGCTCGGGATTGTTGGGTTGAATACGCACGTGATTCATTTGGAGAAGGAGCTTCCCGCCGAGAGGGCGCAGATTCCGGCGAGGTTGAAGGAGTTGGGGGATTTGATTGAGGCCCGGATTGGGTCGACGGGCTCTGGAGGCGTTTTTGTGAATTTAGGTGACTTGAAGTGGCTGGTGGAGCAGCCTGTTGGGTTCGGAGCTGTTGGTGGTGGTCACGTGCAGCAGACGAATGTTGCGGAGGCGGGGCGTGCTGCTGTGGCGGAGATGGGGAGGCTGGTGGCGAAGTTCGGCGAGGGCGGCTCTGGAAGGCTGTGGTTATTGGGCACTGCTACCTGTGAGACATACTTGAGGTGCCAGGTTTATCATCCTTCCATGGAGAACGATTGGGATCTTCAGGCTGTTCCTATTACCAGCAGAGCCCCCCTCCCTGGAATGTTCCCTAGGTATTCTTCTCTTTCTTCTTCTACAAACACTTTTTCTGTGATCTTCCATGTTAGCTACAAGATCAAATGAGATAGTTAGCCTCAGTGTCTCGTGTTTTTATGGAATTATTCTTTTTATGGAATCAATTTGGGCTTAAAATTTACAGAATCTTATCTGATATGCTAATGCTGTTATACTTAGCATTCTATTTTTATTGTAATATATACATGTGATGTCCCTGTACCCCTTGACAATGTTCAACACAGCAGGATATTCAGCTCTTTTATGGCCCCTCTTTGCACAGTTAACTTGATTAGGCTTTGAAACATGGTTATTCGTTCCCGCATTTCATGCTGTGCTATGGTGTAATCATATATATTTTATTTTCTTGTAACTAGGCTTGGGACCAACGGTATCCTTGGTACCTCGATCGAATCCTTGTCCCCGTTGAAGCCCTTCCCAACTACGGCAATTGCTCCACCCAGGCGAGCCTCTGATAACACAGAACCCGCAGGAATATCGGGTTGTTGCCCACAATGCATCCAGAGCTATGAACAGGAACTAGCAGATATGTTAAAGGACAACGAGAAACTGGATGCCGAATCCAAATCAGAGGCAGCTCGACCATCGCTTCCCCAGTGGTTGCAGAAGGCTAAAACTAATAATGATAATGCTAAAGTCGTCGACCAATCTCAGGTAAATTTCTTATCTTTTTTTTTTGAGCTTATTTACTTCCCAATGACTTCGGTTAGCTGAATGTGAAATATAAATGTTTTCCTTTGTATTTTAATAGTGCAACGGCCAAGAAATGAATGTGAAAAAGAGGACACAGGAATTGCAGAAGAAATGGCAGGATGCCTGCTTGAGTCGACATCCCAAATTTCATCAGCAAAGTTTGAGTACAGAGAGAATTGTTCCCACTCCTTTTTCAATGAGAGGCCTATGCAATATGAACTTGTTGGGTGCCCAACTTCAGCCCAAGATACCACTCAACAAGAATCTGGGAAGCTCCTTGCAACTGAACCCAAATCCTGTGCCCGTTCAGCCACCAGAACCAGCAGTCAGACAGCAGCCGGGTCTTGTGACAACAGAGCTCGTCCTTGGGCAAACTAAGGAATCAGATACCAGTACAGAAGAAACACACAAAGAGCGCATTAATGACTTCTTGAACTGCATGTCTTCCGAGACACGAGACAAGTTTGATGAATTAAAGAGCAAGAAACTACTCGATGCTGACTCTTTCAAGAGGATCCTCAAGGGTTTGACAGAAAAAGTGTGGTGGCAGCAGGATGCAGCTTCTGCAGTTGCCACCACCGTGACCAAGTGTAAATTAGGCAACGGTAAAAGGCGCCAAGTCGGAGACAAGGGTGATATGTGGTTGCTGTTCTTGGGTCCCGACAGAGTAGGCAAGAAGAAGATGGCAGCAGCACTTTCCGAGCTGGTATCTTCCTCCAATCCAATTGTAATCTCTCTTGCCCAACGGCGTGGAGATGGAGACTCCGATGTCCATCTCCGTGGGAAAACAGCACTCGATCGAATTGCAGAGGCCATTAGAAGGAATCCGCAGTCTGTCATCATGCTCGAAGACATCAATGAAGCCAACGTCCTCATTCGAGGGAGCATAAAACGGGCCATGGAGCAAGGTAGATTCCCGGATTCCCACGGCCGTGAAATTAGCCTTGGAAACGTCATGTTTATCCTCACTGCCAATTGGTTGCCAGAGGACCTTAGGTATCTGTCCAACGGCACCCCACTTGACGAAGAAAAGCTTACAAATTTAGCCAGAGGGGGTTGGCAACTTCGTCTTTCAGTAGCTAAGAGAGCGTCAAAACGGAGACCGAGTTGGTTATCTGAAGAAGACAGGTCCTTGAAGCCTCGTAAGGAAACAAATTTGAATTTAGGCCTATCATTTGATCTCAATGAAGCTGCTGATACAGAGGAAGACAGAGGAGACGGGTCGCTCAATTCTAGTGACCTGACAGTGGACCATGAAGACAACCATGTCCTCCACAATGTAGGATTACAGACACCCTCCACCTCTGTACCCCGTGAGCTGTTGGATTCCGTGGATGATGCCATTATGTTCAAACCATTGAATTTCGACCTTCTTCGAGCCAGTTTCTCTGCCTCCATCTCGAAAAGGTTTTCCACCATTGCCGGAAATGGGATTGCAATTGAAGTACAAGAGGGGGCTCTGGAGAAGATTGCGAGTGGGGTGTGGCTAGGCCAAACCAACATTACCGAATGGATGGAGAAAGTGTTGGTTCCCAGCTTCCACCAGCTGAAGAAAACCTTAAATTCTAGCGCTAATGACCATGAGTCTTCGCTGGTGGTGAGGCTCGAAGACGACGGCTACTCTGATCGCCAGAGCTCCGAGGAGTGGCTGCCTGCTGCTGTGAGAGTGGTGGCAGAAGAGTATTAAGACAGGGAGGGGGGGGGCAAGATTGGTAAATATCCGTCTGCTTTTGGTTACAGGAATGTAAATAGACCACTTTGGCGGCGAAAAGACAGAGACCGTTAGTAGATGAACCAACAAAAACCGTTAAAAGTGGAGATGGGTGTCGACTTTTTTCCCTCTTAGAAAAAAGATTATTTAATTTTTGCGTTACAAACTTTATAATTTTTTTCTTTTTTTTTTTGTAAGCATAGGTATATTTATTAATTAAAAGGAGAATGATCATATTAATAAAATGGGAGCATTCCTATATTGTTCTGTCCTTTCCTCAGCTTTTCTTGTCCAATACACAGTGCTAAATAAATAATGTCAGAGTTCAGTTGTGTTGTCTGCACTGCTACACCTTTTTTTTCTTTAACAGTATCAAAAGGTTTTTAATACTGAAATAAAAAATTTTAATATTATTAAGAAAAAGAATACTACTCTTCAATATAATGGTAGTACTAATATAAGCTAATTTGAATTGAGAGTAGCGTAGAAACAGGGCATGGCATGGCATGGCTACAATATAATGAATGTTTTGGTGAAGGTGAAGAATATATGTTCCTAGCTAGCTAGAGGTGTGGGTGGTCGTTGTCACCTTTTTGGTGGCCTGATTTAAAAGAAAAAAGCTAATATGTGATATGATCGATATGATGATAGAAAGAATTGCACACATACACACTGGTGACAACCACCACCTGAAGTCCTGAATTCTGAATTCAATCCTGTTTTCAACGCTACTCAACAAGGGGCCGCCCCATCACTCATCATCACTCAATGCACTAACATGTTGACTCCTCCATCCACCATATACATACATACATACATACATACATACATTCAAAGTCTTCTACCCTGCTGCACGTGTTCTCATTTATTAATTTCCTTCCTCCTTCCCTCCCCCACTCCATTATGTTACGTCCTTTTTACTTCCCATCACATTATGCTGCTCTTCTATCTTATACAAATTTAAGTCACAAGAAAAATGAACTTAAGCAAAGATAAAAGCATGGCCTACCTACACATCATAATTATTGTTAGACTCCTTTTTAATAATTGTGGAAATAACATTGCTCGTTTTTTCATGCATATCATGTATGTCATCTTGGCTTTTTCTAAGCATAATCATTCTAACAACTCATTATGAATAGCTTTTCTCTCTCTCTCAATGTTTTGTGAATTTTGTCTTTGCATTATTATTCGTTGTGGGACAATCTATTTTGTACTTCTGGCATATAATAATAGCAAAATACAATATGTAAGGAATTAATATATGACACAATTTTACGGAAATAAAATGAAGAAGAAAGGATGTCGTGTATGAATAACAAAGTCTTCTTTATAAAGGACACATAATAAGCCAACTAATTATTTTTTATTTAAGGGTAATAAATTACTAGTGCAGTGCACTTAATTAGTTGAGAAATCTAATTACGGCATTTCACCTATGAAAAAGTAAAAGAAAGCAAAACAAAAAATGATGAATGTTCGTTCCATAATTGCATGGGACAATTGGATAGCAAGTTGGTGCGATGAATTAATTTTAGCCATTTTAGTCAAAAAGAAAAACTACTTTATGCATTCTTTTAAGCTTTATACGGCGGTTGATTCCGATCCTTAGTCTAATTTTATATTCCAAGTATCCAACGTAACAATATAAAAGGTAAATCTCTTGCATATGTTAACTTAGTTCAAAGTTTTTTATTGGTATATATATGACTTGTAATCTCGTAATTTCGGAGTGTAAAAAATGTCATTTCATCGTAAAGCAGAAAATTTCCCATATACACTTGGGTGGGTTCGTTGCATGTGTCGGTATATGTCCTCTTCTGACAACAAATGTTGGGTTTGGAATCAAAGATAAACATATATGGTGTATACCATAGACGTCTGGATGAATGTTAATAATCTTATCTATACTCCCCTAAAATACGTATTTAGATTATAGGGTTTATAGCATAAATTATATCAAATGAAACATATTTTGAGGTATACTTCGTCGTCTACTTATGACCACACATGTGTTCTCATTTATTAGCACGGTTGATGCACAGGTTAACAATCACGTTAAAATTAAATTCTGATATGAAATAGTTTTAATAAAAAAGCTTTAGTTTATCTAAAAGTTTGCTCATATATAAATATAGGAAAATTTTCAAGTGTGCTGTAATACCGGTGTTTCAGTGATTTTTAACCGTTGATCTTAATTATAAAAAATATATATAATATATATAATTAAAATTAACGGTTAAAAATCACTGATACACTGGTATGACGGTACACTTGAAAATCTTTCATAAATATATAGATAGATTTTATTATGTCTATATTTATAGTATTTATAAAGACGGGTATAAAATGATATCAAAATTATTTTTTTTTATTTTAGTTATAGTTTATTAATAATATTTTAAAAATATATTTTTAAATAATAAAAAATATTTTAATTTTAACCATATTTTTTAAAATATTATAATTACCGTAATCAGAAAAATATAAATAGGTGAACACTCACATGCAGTTGTCTTCAATATAAAGTTTATAGTTAAAAATTATTAGGAGATAATTTAATCAAACTTATCAAATCATCTAACGATATTTATATATCAATTTTATATGAAGACAATAACTGAATGCAAATTTTCACCGTATAAATATACTAAAATGATATATATGTGTATATATATGTTTGTATTTTAAAACAATATATGTTCATAATAATTAAAAGGGAGCAAGGCCGGCAGAAACAAGGTCCTCCGACCTTTATGTGGTTACGTGCGCACTATATATAATATAGAGCACAAAATATTCCTACTTTTTACAAATAAACTAGACCATAAAAATCTGTTTAATCGGTTGGCCCTTATTATTGTAACCCTAATTTATCTTGTACTAGGTTGGGCACAGATTACACGTGACGTCTTTTTCTTTCAAAAATAGTATACAATAGTTGAAATCAGAATGAGATGATTTCAAGTGTACCGTTATACCGGTATATCAGTAATTTTTAACTGTTGATCTTAATTATATATATTATATATATTTTTTATAATTAAAATCAACGGTTAAAAATTACTGAAACACCGATATGACGGCATACTTGAAAATTTTCCTTAATTATTTATCAAAAGATGATGAATAATGTGAAAGTACATATACTTGGATAGAACGCATGGACATACATACATACATATATACATACATACGATCATGATGTAATGGTAAAAGACAGGATTGAGATTAAAGAATGAGAGAGAAGAGAATAATATGTAATATTTAAGCGAAAAGAAAGCAAGAGTTGGGTTTGTCGAGATTGAGAAGAGAAAAAGGCACCGTGGTGTCGTGTTCTGCCAAGCTTTACAACTTTATACAAAAATCTTGTCGTATTGCTATTGTCGTATCGGCCACTTTAGAATGAGAAAAAAAAGTCCTCAACGACTCTCTCTTTCTATTTTATTATTGTCCCTTCTTTTGTTCGCTACATATAAATTTCCTTGTCCTTAATCACCTCATCATTTCATTCTTCTTAATTATATTCTTAGCTAGCTACACCTCCTTAGCTTCATCCAACTACTATCTGTCCTTTCTACTAAGTTTATTCTTACACTAAATTATTTCATTTTCTTATTATTCATATGAATAAGAAATTAAACATAGTTTATTTGACTCTAGGAAAAGGAGATATATTCGGAGAAATATTTTTATTTTGCATATAACTTTTCATATATGTGACCCTAAATGAAACTTCATTATTCAATGAGTGACATCTTGCTAGCTACCTTGGTAAGTTTATTAACTTGTGATCCGTTTTTTGTAGTTCGATCACCAAAACTTATAAATCGGCAAAATTCAAAAATGGTAGGAAAGTACAGGATTTGGATTCAATCCTAATCTTACTTATGAATTGAGGTTTTTATATAAATTTAATCTTATTTTATCTACGAATTAAAAATATCTCAATCCTAACCTTATTCATTTTTAATCCGTAGATATCTGATTCTACTTGCCGTTACAAAAAAGATGTAATATTATTATGGAAAAGTATGAGGAGCCAATGGAATACTTGTACAATATGTACAATGGAGGTTTATGGATTATTAGAGATATAATTATTAGTGTTACTTTTTTCCATCAGCTGAAGCTTTTGGGATGAGTGGTATCATAATATGGTATATTTAATCTTTTGGGAAGATATTTATTATCCCTAGTACTCGGATGATTATTCTAAATAGTACGGGGATGTTCATTTTGTAACTCAATAACCCATTATACACAGTACAAATAGAAATGACTTAAAAAAAAAAAAAGAAAAAAGAATACAATAGAAATGACAAGAACATTTACCTCTTACTCATTCTTTGTTTTTTCTCTTAAAAACTTGGCATAAAAATTTTGAAGAGAGAAACGAAAATAAGGAACACCTTCACCCAATTTTTACAAAATTCCTATCTCTAACAGTTACCAAAACGGGCGTCCATGATTAAAAAACCCTTCAGATACAAATTAATCTAGGCCATTGATGAAAGCAACCCATTTACACGTGTTTTGAAACTGCCATCATGATATGCTTAGGACATTTATTATCACCTCTTTCTTTCAAATCAATATCTTCAAATAAAATTTCTCCGTATTTTCCTATTTTATATTTTTACTTTTAATTTTTATTATTATTAGCACACTATTCTTTCAGTTGGTATAAAATATTTTATCTTATAAATTAGATTGAGTTTGGAGGCTACTTATATGGTCAATTTATAGGTGAAAAATCTTTTAAACTTAATCTATTTCATTAAAAAAAATACCACAAATCAAGTCTAGAGATTATGATCCGTTACTTATAGCTCAACCATCAAAATCTATAAATAGCAAAATTCAAACACAGGTCAACATATTTTTTAACATATTTTACTTCCTATTACTTTGATAAATACGAATATCTGTTAAAAAAGAATAATCAAAACTAATTTGAAAAAAAAAAATCATAGAATGATATGCATAATTTACCTAAAGAATAGGACAATAAAAGTAACTATTTAGAACACGTTCACTTATAATTCATACTCTATAAAATACAAAATTTTAAGTATAAAAAAAATACATTATTCATTTTGAATATACGCTATACTACTTATCTTTCTTATTTATTTTGGAGTGCCTTTGTAAATATTCACTGTATGTGGCCAGTTCTCTTGGAGTCGATCTATCATTCTTCTATCTTAAGCGACGAAGACGACCTTAACCCTGAATAGAACGAGTTATACCTCTCACAAAACTCACTATGCAAAAATAACTTTTGCATCTGCGACTCAATTATAAACCCCATGATCACGTTTCTTATAAAATTTGATAAACTAAAAGAAGAAAAAGTGAATCACTTTTAAAACTTAGTATTGTATACAAAAGCAGCTTGAAAAAAGTAGGTGGCCTGGTAAAGCTAACTCAGTGGTGTTGTTATTGAATTGCGAATTACACCTTTCTGCATGTCTATCTGAATTCGATCCGTTCATCGCGCACGCTTCTGCAAAAAGGAGCAACAATAAACCAAACTATCCTTCTAAGTTCGAAAAAGATTCATTCACTTTTATATAGATTATATTTGAATTAGATTACCAGAATCCGAGGTATACGCGGGTTCATAAGTCTATTTATATGAACAAACGCCAATTCATTAATCTAATGAAAGACAAATAGACGCAATTAAGTATATTTATATATAGTCGTTATGCATGAGTGACATTATGCTCTTTATTTTGTGTAGACAGTTAAAACTGTTAGAGAACATGATGTATGAATTGAATATATATATATATATATATATATATATATATATATATATATATATATATATATATATATATATATAACAAAATCAGTTATTAAAATTAATTATTAGTATAAAATACATATTAGAATATAAATATACATTAAAAATAAATTAAACTATACATATATTTATATACAAATACATTGATAACTAATTTTAATTGTTAATTTTAGTATATGAATAATATTTTATATACGTGTGTGTGAAATTTTTAACATATCTTCTCATAAATAAAAGATTAATTACTTAATTATCTTCTATAACTTATTTAATAATTATAGGAGTGTTAGTACAAAATTCGACCTATAAAGCAATTTGATTATGATTTATAAAATGTCAAAATATGGTACGGATACTTGGCCATAAGGGATATTTTAACTATAATTAAAAGATAATCGAGGTCAAAATTTTGAAGGAGGTGGAGAAATAGGATCGAGATCAGAATGCACCATGTGGTAAATAATGCGGATGGTAGGGTATGATGCAACTGACTTTTATAATGACTTTAAAAAAAAGAAATAAAAGTACTGTAATGGAAAAAGGTTCTGCAGCTCTTCAATGAAACAGTACAGAAATAAATTATTAAAAGGTAGTCATTGTAAAAGTAAGCAAAAGATAATAAAGCGGTATAATAATCGAGGAGAATTGCAGGATAGCTTCCAAGATTCAGCAATGTCCTGGGAAAGGGAGAAAGAAAAATCAGAATGATTTCAGAGAAGGTACAGAGAGGTTCAGAGAGAATCGGAGAAAGTAAGAGAGAGATGACCAATTACCACAAGTTCGTTACGCAACAAACTCCTCCAGCCTCCTATTAAAAGTTCTTTCCCTCTTGTCTTTTCTCACTTCCTGAATTGGTGAATTTTGCGCCATCTGTCCACTCTGCATAACTAACTCCTTTTCTTCATTGAGTGCCAGCTGCTCATCCTCATTATTGGAGACTAATTCATCATTAATTCCCCTTGTCGTAGCTTTATTTTTTTCCCTTACATTACCCTCCCTATTAACATCAACCTTGCCCTCAAAGTTGAATTGAGGATGCATCCTGAGGAATTCACTAGCCAATTCCCAAGTGAATTCAGCCGTTGTACCTTGTCCCCATTGCATTTTCAACTGCTGTTTCTCAGTGCCATTCTGCAGAATTGTTCTGTGATCCACTACAGCTTCAGCCTGTAAAATTGGTCCTTGCTCTGTAGTTTGCAGGGGAAGTGGTAAATACTGTTGTTGTTGGTCACCGCGAAACTTTTTTAACACAGAGATGTGAAAGGTGTTGTGAATTCTAGCATGGGCAGGAAACTCAAGCTTATAAGCTACTAAACTCAGCTTCTGACAGATTTTAAATGGCCCAAAATATTTCATACCCAGCTTCTGGTGTTTTCTCAAAGCTGCGGAATGCTGGCGATATGGTTGCAACTTAACTAACACCAATTCACCTTCTGCCAACTCCAAATCCCTTCGATTTCTATCTGCATATGTCTTCATAAATTACTGTGATCTAGTCATATTAGTCTTTAGTTGTTCCAACAGTTTGTCGTGCGCTATCAGCAACTCTTGTAACGAAGATTCATCCAGTGGGGAAAGGTCGTAGCGAATAAGAAAGGGGGGTCCCTACCAAATAGAGCTTTATAAGGAGACATCTTTATGCTTCTGTGAAAAGAAGTATTGTACCAATACTGTGCCCACAGAAGCATCTCAAACCATTTCCGTGGATTGTCAAAACAATAGCACCTCAAGTACATCTCTAGAGTCTTGTTAAGCACCTCACTTTGACCATCGGTCTCAGGATGATATGCAGAACTCATCGCTAAGGTTGTGCCTTGCAGCTTGAACAATTGTTGCCAAAACTTGCTAATAAAGACCTTATCCCGATCGGAGACGATGGATTTAGGGAACCCATGCAACTTAACCACATTAGTGACAAAAACCTCTGCTACAATACGACTGTTAAAGTCATGTTTCAAAGGCAGGAAGTGGGCAAACTTGGTGAGTCTATCTATGACTACCATGATAACAGAGAATCCATGTGATGGAGGTAGGGCAGTAATAAAATCCATACAAATATCATCCCACACTTAAGCAGGGACTGGTAAAAGCTTCAGCAACCCTGCAAGCAATTTAGTTTCATTTTTTGCTTGCTGACAAATGGAACAGCACATAACATAGTTCTTGATATCCTTCTGCATATTGGGCCAATAAAAATTAGAGCAAATACGCTCCACTGTCTTTGCAATGCCCGAATGACCACCAATGGAGCTATCATGGTACTCCTTTAAAATAATGTTTTTCATGTTACTCTTAGAGGGTACAACCACTCTATTTCGCCATAAAAGAATCCCATTTCGACAACTGTAGTTGCTGTCCTGCATGCTGCTATTAAGGCACCTTTGCTTAATGGAATTCCAATGTTCATCTTGCTCAATATCATTTTGTAAGAGTTGCAGCCACTCTAATTTCGGGGACGACCAAGCAGCAAAGAAACTTCGAGAAAGCGCATCAGCAGCAACATTCTCTTTGCCCGGTGTGTACTGAATTTCGAAATCATAACCAAGTAATTTGTGCAACCATTTCTGCTCTTCAGGTGTGTGTAAATTCTGGGTCAATAATGCCTTAAGGCTTTGCTGATCTGTTTTGATAATGAATCGCTTACCCAACAGGTAGTGCCGGAACTTGGCTACGGTCTCTGTGATCGCATAAAATTCTCTAGTATACGCTGACTGACACTGCATCGTAGGACCCAATTTTTTGGAGAAATAAGCAATTGGATGCTTCCCTTGGGACAGAACTGCTCCAATCCCCACGCCTGAAGCATCACATTCAATTACAAATGGTAACAAAAAATTCGGTAGTGCCAGGACAGGTTTAGAAGTAACAGCAGCTTTGAGTTCCTGCAATGCTCTTTCAGCCTTATCACTCCACTGAAAACTGTCCTTCTTTAATAAATCAGCGAGGGGGGGCTGCCATAGAAGCGTAACCTTTGATGAATCGTCGATAATACCCCGTAAGGCCCAAGAATCCGCGTAACTACTTCAGATTCTGTGGCTTCTGCCAATCCAAGATCGCCTGCACCTTGTCCTTCTCCATATGGACACCATTACCCAAGATCGTGTGGCCTAAGTAATCCATCTCTATCACACCAAATAAACATTTTGACAACTTGGCAAATACAGTTTCCCTTTGCAGCACTTGCAATACTGTCTCAAGGTGCTGGAGATGAGAATTCTAGGAAGGACTATAAACAAGAATATCATCGAAAAACACTAAAACAAACTTCCGCAAGTAAGGGCGGAAAATGTCATTCATTAGGCTTTGAAATGTAGCTGGCGCATTCGTCAATCCAAATGGCATTACTAGCCATTCATAGTGCCCTTGGTGGGTCCTAAATGCCGTCTTGTGTCTATCCGCAGGATGCACCAAGATTTGATGATAACCAAACCTTAAGTCCAATTTAGAAAACACAGTAGCACCAAACAGTTCATCCAAGAGTTCATCAACAGTTGGTATCAGAAAGCAGTCCTTATAGTGATGTTATTCAAAGCCCTATAATTCGTACAAAATCGCCAAGTTCCATCTTTCTTTTTAACTAATAATATCGGAGAAGAAAAAGGACTCTTACTAGGTCGAATGATGTTGTCATCCAACATTTGCCGCACCATCTCTTCAATTTAGGCCTTTTGACTGTGTGGGTAGCGATATGAACGAACTTTAACTGGAGTGGCTCCTGCAACTAGAGGAATGCAATTATCGTGGTCCCTCAGCGGTGATAGGCCAGTAGGTTGAGCAAACACCTTCGAATAAGACTGCAGTAATGCAGCCAAATCTGGCCTGATATCCTGGGGTAGTTGCATAGAATCACCACCTGCAGCAGTTGTCTTATGAACTTGAATGGTAAATGCTTCAGCAATTGCATTGGTGTGGACCATTCGCTTAATATGATGGAATTGATCCAGAGCTGGCATGTGAGATTTGTCCCCAAAAACTGTCACAAACTTTCCATCATGAAGAAACCTGATAAATAAAGAATCATAGTCGACGATATGGGCCTTTAATGTTTTTAAACAAGTCGTTCCAATAACCAAATCACCCCTGGCAACATGTAGTACATAAACTTCAGGAATATCCACCTTAATCCCTTGCATTGTTACCTCCAAAGTAGGAATACACCCCTCTACTGTCATCATATCAAAATTACCCACCATAACTCTAAACCCAGGTGCTGGTTGCACTGGTAAGTTCAAAAATTGGGCGATTCTGGGTTGTATGAAACTGTCGGAACTCCCACCATCAATCAAAGCTTGGATTTCCACCCCATTAATGAATGCTTTGATGCGAATGGTAACGGGGCCAGAATTGCCATTCATTGCATTGTAAGACAGATGGTGATCAACCACCTGCTAATCCAATTGTGGCAACAACTCTCGAACTGTAGCAATAGCAGTCGTAGGTTCCTCTATAGCCTATTCCTCATCCTCCTCCAGCTGAAGCAACATCAAATGCTTATGTGGGCATTTGTGGCCAGGAAAATATTTTTCATCACACCAATAGCACAGACCTTTATCACGTCTATTTTGAATCTCAGCTGAGGTTAGGGGTGTTCACATCCAAACCGGTCCAAAAAAAACTGCAAAATTGCACCGATCCAAACTGAAAACCGTTTTAAACCGCTCAATTTTGGATTTTTTTGGATTTTGGATCAGTTTTATTGCGGTTCGGTTCGGTTTGCAGTTCCACTCTGCACAACCGAACCGAACCGTATATAATAATAATAATAATAATAATAATAATAATAATAATAATAATAATAATAATAATAATAATACCCAATTACCCATATGGCATAGTGGCATACGGCCATACAGCGGCAACCCATACTCCCTTAGGCCTTAGTTCCTTAGTCCATTTTCCTTAATTTCCCCCCACCAAGCCCAGACCCAATCACCCATAGCGCTGCATTGCACACACTCATTCAATCATTCCCCATTTTCCCTTTCCCACAAAGAAACACAAACCCTAACAGCATCACCTAAAGAAAGAAACCCAACTCAGTACTCACAACACTTCACTCTCACTCACTCTCAGATTCTCAGTCTCTCACCGTATCTCAGCGTCACAGACTCACACACACCTCAGACCTCACTCACTCTCACCATCACATGCCAAGTTGCCGACGCCATCCGCCGCTCCTGTTCGACATCGTTGCCGCCTCCTCTTCTCGGTGAGTTTTTATTTTTATTTTTTTATATGATGATCAACATTATATGTGTCTTTGATGTTCAAACCATAGTTGTAATAATAATATCTACGAACCACCACCAACTCTATTTTCTTGATGACATTTTTATTAAAAATAAAAAGAAACAGTTTTTCTTCTCTATTTCTGTTAATGTATTGAATTTGAAGTCAATCTGTTCTTTTTACTTTGACAATCTATTATGTTAAATTTGTTATTTTTGACAATCTATTATTGTTATCTTTGAGAATCTGTTATATTAAATTTTTTGTTGTACTTTTGCAGATTTTATATTTGTTCAGTTGATTTTAACTTTTAATTTGAAGGTCAACAATGTCAGCTTCATATCCTGAGGTAATATTCTTATTTTGGAATGTTTATGTTAGTAACAATTCAATATGTTGATTATTTGAAAAAATATTAAAATAACATAAACTGATTTTGGTTATCACAGGATGTTCAAAGCAGTGACCCAGGATTTACTAGTGCTACTTCGTCCACTATTCTTATTTTCTAGCTATGCCGGTGTCAACGGTTGCTTCTGAATCTGCCTTTAGCACTGGAGGTAGAGTGCTTAATCAATATAGAAGCTCTCTTACCCCAAAAACTGTTGAAGCTTTGATTTGTGCACAAAATTGATTTCGAGCCAATTCATTGCCAATTCACCTTGAGGAGTCTTTTGAAGACTTTGTTATGTTGTTATGTTTTCTCAGCTTGGAGTTTTTTATGTTATGTTTTTATTAAGACTTTGTTATGTTATTTAATTTTATGTTGTTGAGACTTGTTTAGTTATTTTTATGTTGAATAATTGTTATTCAAGACTTGCTGTTGGATAATTGGATTGTTCGATATTTGGACATGTTGCTTTATAATGTTTTATGGAATTTACGTTTTATTACGATGTTGGATTGTTGGACAGGTTATCAACTCTATAAATTAAGTTATTATTTTTTATATTTAAAAAACTTCGGTTCCAAACCGATCCAAATCGCTTGTAATCGGATCGGATCAGATTGGATTTCCAAATAAAGTCCATCCAATCCAAACCGCACCGCACATAAATTAAACGTTCGGATCGGATGACTTTTTTCTCTTAAAACCGATCCAAACCGCACCGCGAACACCCCTAGCTGAGGTGAGTCACTTGACTTGGTTACGATTGGGGTTTGGTAGAGTTCTCAGAGGCGGTGTAGGTAATAGAGGTGGTAAAGGTTGTCTGGGTGGGGTTCTGTTGGAGTTTTGTGGTTGGAGTGGCGGACAAGAGATTGATGGACCATGTGATGGTTTAGTGTTGGTGGCAAATTTATCCTCGTAGAGGCGAGCTAAACTGATAGCTCTCATTAATGAAGGAGGGCACTGTGCTTTAACTTCTCGTCGCACATCAAGTTTCATCCCATTGATGAAGCAGTCCCGTAGGGCATCCGGGGGCTCGACGTTGGTGCGATTTGCCAGAGCCACAAATTCATAATAGTATTCAGTAACCGAGCCACTCTGTTGTAGCTTAAACAAAATCTCGCGAGGAGATTCGAACATAGAAGGCCCAAACTCAATTTCAATCGCTCGTTTCAGCTGATTCCAAGAGCGAAATGGCGTGGTACGTTGTGACATTTGAAACCAAGGTATCACCATCCCTGACATGTGAATCGTGGCAATCCCGATTTGTTCCTCCTTTGGCACACGATAAAATTCAAAGTACTGATCAACAAAGAATATCCATCCCAATGCGTCTGTGCCATCGAACTTGGGAAGATCAAAGTTCACCCTACGATGCGGTTGCGCATTCCGAGTATGTTCATAACTCGAGCTCGACCCATGAGGCGGATGCTGATGCATAGAGGATTCCTGGTTAATGAGTTGTGCGATGGAGGCCTGGATAGCATCGAACTTGGAGTCAGACAACTCAGTAACGCGGGCTCGCTTCGCACGGTTTTCATCTATCACATCCTCTAACATCTGAAATAATTTTTTTATGTCAGCCTCCATGCCCTTCATATGTGTGTTATCCGCGACTGCCATGGTCAAAGCACCAAATAGTAGGGTATGATGCAACTGACTTTTATAATGACTTAAAAAAAAGAAATGAAAGTACTGTAATGGAAAAGGGTTATGCAGCTCTTCAATGAAACAGGACATAAAGGAATTATTAAAAGGTAGTCATTGTAAAAGTAAGCAAAAGATAATAAAGCGGTATAATAATCGAGGAGAATCGCAGGATAGCTTCCAAGATTCAGCAATGTCCTGGGAAAGGGAGAAAGAAAAATCAGAATGATTTTAGAGAAGGTACAGAGAGGTTCAGAGAGAATCGGAGAAAGTAAGAGAGAGATGACCAATTACCACAAGTTTGTTACGCAACAAACTCCTCCAGCCTCCTATTAAAAGTTCTTTCCCTCTTTCCTTTTCTCACTTCCTGAATTAGTGGATTTTGCGCCATCTGTCCACTTTGCATAACTAACTCCTTTTCTTCATTGAGTGCCAGCTGCTCCTCATTATTGGAGACTAATTCATCATTAATTCCCCTAATTGTCGTAGCTTTATTTTTCTCCCTTACAGCGGACACAATATGAGAACGTGGAACTTAAAGGACCAGGCAAGATAAGACATAGAGGTGTCACTATCACAATAAAGATTCTTTAGAGTCAAGACAAGGTCATGACCTGAGAAAAATGAGGAACCAGGTCGTGGTCAGATTGTTCAGGAGCAAGTCCATTCTTGCAACCTATAAATAAGATAAAATAAAAAAGACTCAGGAACTTCAATCAACAACCCTAAATCATCACACAAATTCATAACAATTCTCAGTCTCATCAGTAACATAACAGAAGAGCATGGAGTGCAAGTGCATATGAGTGTTAGAAGTTAACTTCTAATTTATTTCCTTTTGTTTTATATTTAATCCATTTTCTTTCGTGTCTTTATATTTTGTGTTGTTATTTTATTCTCCTTGAAACTCAAGTTTTACACTATCATTTATTCAAAACTTTTTTTTTACTTATTCATTTACTTGCGGTCCTTTATTCATCATAAATTTACCACTAGTATTTTGACATAATTTACTTCAACATTTTTATTAAGTAATTCTTGGGTTAAGTTCACTCTTTTTTAGAAGAGTCGTATCTGCTCTCCAAACTAAAATTTTGATACAAGTTTGAATCGACAATCGGTTAAAATCACCAAAAATCGGCTGAAAGAAGGGTATATTATCATTATGATCCGTTACCTAAGACTGGCCCACCACAACAAACTCAGAATCAGATCCCACTAAATGAGATAACTTCCCACATAAATCTCTCCAACTAAACCACTAAACACCGCAACATCATCAAAAGACTCAGTCAAGATAACACGAATAACCGCTCCATTGAAAGCTCAATATATACCGATGACCAACAAAGTCACAGGTACACATTTTGTGCTATTCTAGTTCTGAATACACTCAAACCCTTACTTACTTGAGCGTTGGAGTCCCTTTCCAGGTCTCCAACGCCGCCGCCCTCACAAAGAGACGACGTTCCTCACCTTCACACTCCAATGAAAGCTATTTCATGTATTGGCAGAACGAGCTATACCTCGGAGATATCTTCCACACAGGAACATTTGGCACCCACCGTGGGCCCAATTTTCTAACCCCACTACTTTTTTCATTTTCTGTGCTTTCCTCTCTTCTTTTCCTTGCAGGTCACAGCACATGGCGGACGCTCACAGCCATGCTCCTTCAAATCCTAATTCGGCCGAGCTGTTGGCCATCAATGAAGCACTCACGGTAGAGAATCTTAAAATGGCCGAACTCTTACGTCAAAAACAGACCAGTCAAAGTAAAAGAGGGGAGCAAAAGAACGCTAAAAACAAAGATGACAATGATGAACACACATTGGAGGCGAAGCACACTATACCTAATCCCTCGAAAACAACCACCAAAATAACCAACCCCTTCACGAAGGAAATCATGAGCTTTGAGATACCCAAAAACTTCATCCTACCAACAACTCTAAAACCCTATGTAGGAATAGGTGACCCAAACATCCATGTCACAAAATTCTATACAATGATGTTTATGAATAAAGAATACGACCCAATCTTATGCCGAACTTTTCCCAACTTCCTAGATGGAGTTGCCTTGATTTGGTTCTCCAACCTCCCAGAAGGCTCCATCTCGAACTTCGATGAATTGGCCGACCAATTTGTCAACCACTTCACCGCATCCAAAATATACGTGCACAATTCCAACTACCTGAGCACTATAAATCAAGGGCCGCATGAAAACCTGAAGGACTACATGACCAGATTCGCTGAAGCGACCAATGAAATACCCAACCTAAACCCAGAAGTCCACCTTCACGCCCTGAAAAGTGGCCTCTGTCCCGGAAAATTCTAGGAGACCGTAGTCGTAACAAAACCAAAAACCCTGGCCAAATTCTGAGAAAAGGTAACAACTCAAATTGAGATTGAAGAATTCCGAACACTTCAAAGAGCGGAGAAGCCCGCCTTGAACAAAGAAGACGAGAGGCAGAACAAACACCCGAATAGCAGGACAGACCAGAGATCATTCAAACTTACTCCTAAGTTCGACAGCTATACTCCCCTCAATGCCAAGAGAGAAAACATCATCAGAGACATCCTACACTTGAAACTTATCAAACCCCCGAACAAAGCGGGCACATACCAGGACCAGTGATATGTAGACAAGTACAAAATTGCAACTTTCATCAGAAATATGGACATACAACAGATGACTGCGCTATAGCAAAAGACCTTCTTGAAAAACTAGCCCGACAAGGCCTACTAGACAAATACATCGATACCCGGGAAAGAAAGCGGAATACAGACGACCTCAGCCAACACTCAAAAACAACCGACAATCCCCGAGATAAGGGGGAAAATGTAGATGAAGATGCTAATCCACCCCGTAGAATAATAAATTGTATTTCTGGTGGTTTTGGAGGAGGATGATGCACGAGCTCGGCTAGAAAGAGATCCTACCGAGCTATGATGTCAGTGACGGGATCAACCTCGTCTCAACCCGTCAGCCCACACAAACTAGAGATCTCATTTCTTCCCAAGGACTAATGGAACCAGAAAGTAGCACAGGTTGGAGAGCCATTGGTCAAGAAAATCCAAATGGATCCAGGGAGTAGCACAGACGTACTATTCTACTCAACATTTCAGAAAATGAAGCTAAGTGACAAATCCCTCCAACCATCATCCGGGGAACTGGTAGGTTTCTCAGGTGAGCGGGTTCCTATCCGAGGTTATATCTGGTTACAACCCACACTTGGAAACTATCTTGACTGTAACACTATAGACATACAATATCTAGTTGTTGATTGTAGAAGTCCTTACAACATAATTCTAGGCAGACCTTCTTTGAATGCTTTCAATGCCATTATTTCCACTGTGCACTTGTGTGTTAAGTTCCTTTCGCAGGAAAATAAGGTCGTAACAATTCATGGAGACCAGAGAGAAGCCAGGCAGTGCTATAATGCCATCCTAAGGGCCAAATACTCAAGACAGTCTGAGCAACAGTATGTCCAAGCAGTATATAACTCGGAACAATTACTTCCGTTGGCCGACTTAGATCCTCAGACCAACCATCAAGAACGACCGATGCCTACAGATGACCTCACAAAGGTTCAAATAACAGCCGAGGAAAGCAAATATACATACCTCGGCAATGCACTGGAAAATGAAGTACGCTAACAACTGGCCGAGCTATTAAGGCAAAACGTCGATCTATTTTCATTGACTCCGGTAGACATGCCAGGAATAGATCCCAACATCATCTGTCACAAGTTGGCAGTCATTATGTCTATCCGACCTATAGCTCAGAAAAAAAAGACATCTCGGCACGGATAAAAGGGCAGCTTCCTTAGAGGAAACTCGGAAGCTCCTCAACGCTGGATTCATAAGAGAGCTCAGATACTCTACCTGGTTAGTCAACGTGGTAATGGTAAAAAAAAAACAACGGTAAGTGGAGGATGTGTGTGGACTACACAGACCTTAATAAGGTCTGTCCAAAGAACGGATACCCCCTCCCATGCAATGATAAACTAGTTGACAGCTCTTCCAGTTTCCAATGTTTAAACTTTATGGATGCCTATTCTGGTTATAACCAAATACTATTGTATTCAGCCGACCAGGATAAGACTGCTTTTATTATTGACAATGAAAATTTCTGTTATAAGGTTATGCCATTCGGACTCAAAAATGCAGGTGCAACATATCAAAGACTCATGGACAAGATCTTTTCAAACCAAATTGGCCGTAACATAGAGGTCTATGTTGATGACATGGTGGAAAAGACACTGCATGCAGCAAACCACATCAATGACTTAAAGGAAATATTCCAACACCTTCGAATATACAACATGAAACTAAATTCTGAGAAATGCGCTTTTCAAGTGCAAAGGGAAAAATTCCTCGGCTTCATACTCACGTGCCGAGGTATTGAAGCCAACCCTGACAAATGTCAGGCAATTCTAAACATGAGAAGCCCAAAGACGGTCAAAGAGGTCCAACAATTAACTGGTCGGCTAGCAGCATTAGCCAGGTTTTTACCATGTGTAGCTCACCGATCACGTCACTTCTTCAAGCCCTTGGGCAAACAAGAAAGATTCGAATGGACCAAGGAGTGCGAGGAAGCATTCACCGAGCTCAAGACAATACTATCAGAGCCACCCATACTTCAAACACCAGAGTTAGGTAAAACGTTATATCTATACTTATCTGTTACTAATCATGCTATTAGTTCTGTCTTGGTAACAGAAACAAGAAAACAACAACACTCAGTATACTTCGTCAGCAAATCCCTCCAACATCCCGAGGTTAGATATCCAAAACTAGAAAAGCTTGCTCTGACCTTAGTAACAACGGCCAGACGTTTGTGACATTACTTCCAGAGTCATACCATCATTGTCAGAACAGAACAACCCCTCCGAAAAATTTTGACGAAGCCAGAGCTTGCTGGAAGATTAATCAAATGGTCAATTGAACTATCTGAATACGACATCCAATACCAATCGTGAGGAGCCTTGAAGTCCCAAGCACTGGTAGACTTCGTTGCAGAGATCACGGTAGACGAGCCTGGTCCGACCGCAAATACTTGGACGCTATACGTTGACGAAGCCTCAAACAACAAGGGCTCAGGAGCAGGGATATTACTTGAAGACGAGAAAGAGACAGCCCTAGAACAATCTATACAATTTACCTTCCATGCTAGCAACAATCAAGGAGAGTATGAAGCACTCATAGCAGGATTAAGGCTAGCCCACACAATAGGTGTAACACAACTAAGCGTCAAATATGACTCTTTACACGTGTTGCAGCAGGTAACAGGTAACTTTCAGGTAAAAGATCCACTGTTGAAAAAGTATAGTGCAATTGTTAATGATCTTGTCAATGGTTTTCAAAAATTTGAAATTTTTCATATACCTCGGGAACAAAATGATAGGGCAGATATCCTTTCAAAATTGGCAACAACCAGAAGTCAAACTAAAAAACCTATATTATCTCAACTAACACTTAATGAACCTAGTGTTATGCTAACAGAAATGTCAAGTATTTCACAGGAAGAAGACTGGCGAACGCGTTTTATACGTTATTTACAAACAGGTGACATACCTAATGGCATTCAAAATGAAAGGAAGTTCAAAAGAAGAGCAAGTTTCTACACACTGTTCGGTTCCGAGCTATACAAGCGAGGTTTCACAAGGCCTCTTCTTAAATGCCTAAACACGGCAGATGCTAAGTTAGCAATGGACGAAGTTCACGAAGGTGTCTCTGGAACCCACATAGGAGGACGAAGTTTAGCTTCCAAAATCTTCGAGCCGGTTACTATTGGCCGACGTTACAACAAGATTGCATATATAAGGTTCAACACTGTGACCATTGCCAACGTCATTTTCCAATCATCCACAACCCAGCCGAACAGTTGCATTCATCATAGGTAAGATGGCCCTTCAACAAATGGGAGGCTAGACATCCTCGGACCCTTTCCTCCAGCACCAGGGCAGGTTAAATTTTTAATTATTGCTATTGATTATTTTACAAAATGGATAGAGGCAATCCCATTAGCAAAAATAACTTTCAAAAAATGATATCTTTTGTATGGAAAAACATACTTTGCAGATATGATATTCCTCATTCCATTATAACCGACAATGGTAGACAATTCATAGACCAAAAGTTTACCACTTTCTTACAAAATTTCAAAATAGTTCAACAATTCTCATCTGTAGAACACCCACAAACTAATGGTTTAGCTGAGGCTGCCAATAAGATTATCCTGCAGGAACTCAGGAAAAAACTCGAAGACTCCAAAAGAGAATGGGCCGAGCTCATCCCAAAAGTCCTATGGGGTTATAATACAACAGAGCAATCATCAACAAAAAAAACTCCTTTCAGGCTGGTATACGGATGTGATGTCATGCTGCCTGTTGAAATCTCACTACAATCTCCCAGAACCGAGAATATCAATGATGCGACAACATCAAAAGCAGAAGAACCGAGCTTGACCTGGTCGAGGAAAATCAAAACAAGTCAACAGTATAAACCAACAATTCCAAAAGCTAACCATATCAAAACAGTCTTTTTGGCTATAAGCCAGAAATCCCAACATATGCATACATCAATACCAAAACGAATAGTAAACGAAGAAAAATATTTTTGGCTAAGTAAGCCATCAGAAAGCAAAGTGCGTCAATACAATCCTTGGCTACAAGCCATAAAATTCAAACATCATACATAAAGCAAACAATAGCAACATATAACTACTCAATTGTCCGAATTTTCACCCTCCCCTTTTCCATCATTATCTTCGTCTTCCACCAGCTCACCCTCGACAACAACCTTGCATGGATCCATTGCTGATAAATCTACCTCAGGAGCAAGAAGTCTAGCCTGCTCCACCGCCCTATCAAACCCGGCAGCGAACATTTCAAGACCATGATCCTCTTTAGCAACCTCGAGCTGTTTTTTCTCAGTACCAAGTACCACCAATCTTGCCTCTAAGGCAGCTTTATCCCCTTTAGGTTTCTTTTCAGCATTTTCAGCAGCAGTCAATTTCTCCTACAAAAAATCCAAATCAAGAGCAGATTGGAGCTTGTTACTCTTATCTAGGTTCTCCTGCATCAATTGGTCAATCGTGGCCTTGTCAAACCCATCCCGTGTGTGCTTCAGCTCCTGAGTTCAACCAATAGACATTAACCGAGCTCCTATCACCTAAAACAACAAACGACAACTCAGCCAGATCACCAAGTATCAAATATCAGAAAATACAAACACAAAACTTATACCTAAAGATACTGGCAAACACCAGTATCACCAGTATCTTGGACGAGCTTAACGTCCGCAGGGTTTTGGCAGTAAGCATCAGCCACCATAGACACAGGGAAATCCTCACTCCATAAAGAATTCAAATCTTCACCCCCCTTATAACCATGAAGAGCTTTCTGATTCCCAATGAACCTCCTCACTTGTTCCAAATCGACATCCCCCCCACCCCCCACACACCAAGCTTACCCTCAACCACGTTGAAAGTCTTTTCCTATTTCTCTTCCACCTTCTTTCGCTTAAAACTAACCTTCTTTGCAGGTTGGTCAACCTCAGCACCCTTCTCCGTCATAGTATGACTACTTGAGCCTTGTTTTTCAACGTTCTTTGTCCGAAAAAAGGCTCGCAAGCTACTAGAAGTTACCCTCGGTGCTTTCTCCACTACAAATACAAACAACAAAATATCAGACACTAAAGAAACAAACCAATACAAAATACACAAAACCGTTACCTATATATACCACCAACGCGTCTCTATCCGACTCCAACTCTAACAGTTCCACCACAGACAACAAGTCAGATGAGGATATATGGTTAACAAGGAATTCTACAACCATTTCGTTCCTATATTCCATCCTATCCATACCTAATATCTGCCTAGGTCTCGGAACCCAGAATAAAGGAAATTCCTCTAAGAAACACTCATCAACATACCATGGATAATCATTCTCAGCAACACCAACTTTTAGGAACATCGATTTGAAACCCTTATACGAAGACTTATACGAACTGAAAATCGCACGACCAGGGGCACTCGACAGATTCAACCAACGACCTCTCTTCACCCCTTTACACTGAAATAAGGCGAAAAATACCTCTAATGATGGCTCTATCTCTAAACAACCCATAAAAACCTCAAAGGCCCTAACAAACGCCCATGAATTGGGATGTAATTGCGAAGGGGCACACTTCAACTGCATCAACACCCCACACTCAAACTAAGAAAAAGGAAATCTCATACCCAATTCGACGAATACGCAACTATACATGAAGAAATGTTCAAACCCCTCGCCACGGTGATACACACGATCAACAGCATTACATTGCAAGAATTTAAGACTAATGTCACTACCACCTCCAACCCACAAAGCCGGCGAACCCAATTGAAAAATGCTACGATCATCATAAAAAACAGAATGCCATTTCTTCACTGAACCAGATACCCAGGAAAAGGAATCATTAGGGTCTCAAACAAAAACCTCTTCAACTACTTTATCTTTCTCGTCAACCGCTTGTTTTTTCCCTCGACCACTAACCCTTTTCCCCACCACAACACTTTTCCCCTTATCCATCCCTAAAATCAGTAAAAGAAAACAGAGAGGGAAGAAGAGGAAAAGAATAATTACTCACCGTTCCTGCTCATCTTCGAGAAATGCACAGAAGAAGTAAAACAGAACTGGGCAACCAAAGGTCGAGCAAAATCCACCCACTAGCCCACTAAGCATTCTCTCAGGGAGCAAGTTAAAACCTCAAACACCCACAGCGGTAGATCACAAGAGCACCTCCACAGATCAGACGGACCACGCTTGCAACCGTTACTCTTTCCAAGGCAACATTAACTACGAATGCCTTTCCCAACAGTTTCTCTTTCCTCCAAAACATTTTTTATTAAGTTACCACCAAAAACACCAATCTTGACCTATTTTTCAAAATTTCGCAACAAACAAGTCGACCTTGGGGCTCCCACAATATCTAATTCCTCCGACCTATACAAAAGCTCGACCTGTTATAGCTCGGGCTCTGCAAAACAGGTCAAATTTGGGGTTATGATCCGTTACCTAAGACTGGCCACCACAACAAATTCGGAATCAGATCCCACTAAATGAGATAACTTCCCTCATAAATCTCTCTAACTAAACCACTAAATACCGCAACATCATCAAAAGACTCAGTCAAGATAACACGAATAATCGCTCAACTGAAAGCTCAATATATACTGATGACCAACAAAGTCACAGGTACACATTTCGTTCTATTCTAATTCTGAATACACTCAAACCCTTACTTACTTGAGCCTTGGAGTCCCTTTACAGTTGCCCAACGTCGCCACCCTCACAAAGAGACGACGTTCCTCACCTTCACACTCCAAGAAAAACTAGTTCAAGTATCGACAGAACGAGCTATACCTCGGAGATATCTTCCACACAGGAACACATTATAATTAACATTAATTGTATCTTTAATCTTAGTTCTAATAACTAAATAAGTCAATCATGATTTTTAAAAAGTAAAGTTTCATTTTGTAATTTTTTCTTCTTTTCAAACGATCCAAATATAAGAATGCTCTCTCGTTTGAAAGCAATAAGCAAATTACGGCAACGTAGGGCAGTTACATTGTTACGTGTTTCTGGATCCAACGCGTTCCAATTGTTGATTGATTCAAAATAGGATTAAGAAAAGTCAAAACTAAAAGCTAAATTGAAGGTGGAGAGTGGGCCAGAAGGGATGCTGCTTTTTCCAGCACAAGGTGTGATAGGAAATACCAACACACGGGTGTGCATGTCAACAACACCACTCATCCTATTTCAGAATCTACGAAAGTGCTTTTAGTCTTCATGCCTTAATCATTGCATTTTAGAACCGGGGGTGTGTACGGTGGAAGTAATTACTTGACCTAACTAAAACTACACTTTATGCATGGCTACTAAAAAGAATAATATAAGATAAAAAAAAAAAACCTATACAAAAATTTAATTTAAACAAATCCAAAAAGAATTTTTTATTTAAGAAAATATGTTAGAGATATAATTTTTTATGTATCTCTTTTTTTTTTTTGGTTGCCACGGTATTCCCAACTCGACAGGTCAAGGACTAATCTGTCGCGGATCTGAGCTCCATTTAAGGGTCTGTCGCTGGCCAATGGGTTGCTGCATGCACAAGGCGGGATTCGAACCCCCGATATTTGTTTAAGCGGACGAGTGAGCTGACCATTCGACAAACCCAAGTTGATTATTTATGTATCTCTTTATTAAGCTTAAAATTAAAAAAAAAAAAAAAAGAAAATGATATCATGATACTCAAAAGGGTCCACATCCGAATCATTAGTCCAAGTCTAGATAAGGTATCCAAAGGCATAGGTTCACTTACCCGGCCCAGACCAGAATGAGCTCGGGTCCTATGATCTGGGTTCGACCTGACTTGGACAGTAAGTTTTAACTCTCCTCCCACTACTTCAGTTATTATTTTTAGAACAATAACTAATTCAACGTGAATTAATTTTTTATAAAGTAAGAGAAGAAATCACTTACTTTTATATAAGATCATCTCTATAGTTGATTAAGTTGTCATTTTTTTCTATAAATTTCAATATTTCATATATTTTTTAATTTATTTTACACTTATCTTATTTAAACTCTTGTTAACTTAAACATCTAAGTCTCTTGTAAGTATTTATATTTGTTGTCTTAGAACCGACATAAAGTCATTTCTGTCACCTTTATCACTATCTCCGATTTCATTTTCTAAAGTCTAATTATTACTCACAATCAACGATATATTTCAGAATAAAAAATATAATAAAATATAAAATACGTATTAAAAATATAAAATATGTAATAAAGTAACCTATGTATTTATACAAATACACAATAATTAATTTAGTAGTTTACTTTTTTATATAAGTTACATTTTTATATCTACCGGCGTACCATTCAATTGATTGCTTAAACAACTATGGTCTATTCATCTTGGGTAAAAACTTTAAAAACATAACCAAAATTGTTTCGAATTTTAAATTTATTCCTTAAGTACTAAGTAGTACGTTCTTTGCTGATTATATTTAGACTAAATAATTATATATTTTATGAAAAATATTACTTTAAAAGTTGCAAGGGTGCTAGTGCTAGTTTGAAAACTAATAAGGATTATATCGAATCCTCTTTTGTCCACCACAATAATACTGAAAACTTTTCATTGATTTAATAATTAATAAAATCTCAAATTTATTAGCACATACTTATTTTTTTAATAACTAAAGTTTACAGACAGTATTATTTAGTTAGTACGAAATGTTCCAAACCTGTTCATAAGCATGTTTAAACTTTTCGAATATTATTGATTGGACGCCTCACACACCTTTCTTTTTTTCTCCCCCTCTTTTGTCTTTCTTATTGTTGAGGTTTCAAGAATCCGAATCCTTCTCGTTACGCCCCCAGTTTCCCCTTCAAAAAGTTGGTTCCATGTGTCCTTCAAGGTTAATAAATAATTAAATAAATAAATAAGGCTTATTAAGTTAAAAATAAATAAAAACGGAGTAGATATCATATCATTATTCTATCCTTGCTGATATGATAAAGACCCAGAGTGTGGCAAACATAGAGAATCCTTTAATCTAAATAAGCAGTCATTATATATTGATATGTAATTATCTTTCGGTGAAAATTATAATCGAAATAATTAGTACTTTTATTCTTAATAATATGAGAAAATTCCCCTCCCCTCCCCTGCGAGATGCTAAAATGACACTCTCCTCTCCTCTATTTTATAAATGTACATTCTCCTCCCTTCTAACTTTTAAAAATCTCTTCTTTAATCCATTTTAAACTATTTGAGTTAATTAATGTTAACTTTATCCATTTTTTAAGAAAAAATAAATTATTTTTTAAAAAAAATACCCATTAACAAAAATTTTATTTTTTATTATTAAATTTTGCTTACCAAAATATTCTTTAATAAATTATTCTTTTATTGATTAAATTATATTTTTAAAAAAATTTAATAATTATATTTTTTTTTCAAAAATACCTTTTAATAATTTTTTAATTATTAAATTATAATTTTACCAAAATTTTTGTTAATAATTTTTTTATATTTTACTATTAATTTTTCGATATCTATATATATTATTTTAACATTAAATAAAAAATTTTAGTAAGATTATTTTTCAATATCAATATATATTAATTTTTATACATATTAACAGTAGTAAGATTTTTTTATTTAATATTAAAATAATATATATTGATATCAAAAAATTAATAGTAAAATATAAAATTAATTGTTAACAAAAATTTTGGTAAAATCATAATTTAATAATTAAAAAATTATTGAAGGGTAGGTCTCTTAGAAAAAAATAATTTAATTATTAATTTTTTTAAAAGTATTTTGGTAAAAATACAATTTAATCTATAAAAAAAACTTATTAAAAGGTATTTTGGTAAGTAAAATTTAATGATAAAAAATAAAATTTTTGCTAATGGGTATTTTTTTAAAAAATAATTTATTTTTTGTTAAAAAATGGATAAAGTTAATATTAGTTAACACAAAAAATTTAAAATAGATTAAAGAGGAGGTTTTTTAAAAGTTAGAAGGGACTAGGAAGGAAAATGTACATTTATAAAATAGAGGAGAGGGGAATGTCATTTTAGCATCTCGTAAATGAGGAGAGTGGAATTTTCTCTAATAATATTATAGAATTATAAGTTTTATAAAATAAATTATATCTAAATATTTAATTTTTATTATAAATTAAAAAATTAATACTAACTTTTTTTATAATAAATATTAAAGATTTTATCAAATGAGAAAAAAAAAAAAAGGATTTAAGATTTGGTTATGCTTCATCACCACTTGTATCGTGATTGTTTTATAGGTTAGCGTTTTCTTTGTTAATTAGAAGCACTTCTCGGATGCACTTTTTAATTAGGAAAAAAATTGAGCGCGTAAAATGTGATCTCTAATTTTTTATTATTTTTTATCTTATTTATAAAATTAATGATAAAAGATCATACTTTACTCTTTCAATTATTAAAAATAATTGAGAGGATCTCTTCTAAAAAATATAACATTTGAATAAATAGTTTGAAAAGAATGATATTTTGGTAATAAATTTTAAAAATGATGGTGTTCGGTAAGTCGGGTACCGGACGATTCGAGTCAGGGTCCTGAGGTCAATGCTTCGGATGATGGAAAGGCTCGTCTGGTCGTGGTTTCCAGGTTCCGGGTGGACGAGGTCCCGAGCACTTCAGATAAAAGGGGGGGGTGCCACCTGCAAAGACACTCCGACGCTCTTGTCAGAATATGTGCAGGCGGAGAGAGTGATGTGTGGAATGCGACGTACTGGCTCTCCCCCTTATATATATGTCAGTAGTGGGCCCCTTCAGTGGTCAGGCCCATATCCTTGAGGACGCTGTCCTTCGGCTGTGTGCAAGCCGTACGGGACGCGTGTCCAGGTCGGGTAGAGGGCGCCTTACTGGGCCGGCGAGAGCTCGGGTCGGGTCGACCCGCGTGGATTTGGGCCAGGCCGTAACAGTGCCCCCGACGCGTCAGTGATGGTCGTAAGGGCCATTAGTGGCGCGTGATGTTTTCGTTTGTGCGTTGTCGTCGGGTCGGCTGATCGTGGGGGAGACGCGCCTCTTGTGCGCGTGTCTCTTGGTCCGCTGTGGCATCTGTTTGCCGTTTCGTTCTCCGCGCTGGGCATTTAATGCTCATAATGATTTGAAAAACCCTGTGCGCAAAGACTATCTTGCCCCTTTTCCTTTCGCGCTTTTAGGGGTGGTTTTTAAACAGTTTTTCTCCCTATCTGCTTCTCACTTTCACTATTTCTAACTCTTTTCTCCCTAACATCCAAAGTTTCCTGCGTGAACTCCTTCCTGCTTCGACTTCCAGCCCAGATTTCTTTCATCGTTCCAGGTAATCTTCTGATTTCTCCCTTCTGGTGTCTGCGTTACGCTCTGTTATTGTGTGATTTTTTGTTTGCATCTACCGCATGGCTGGTTTTGTTTTTGTTAAGAGGTTTTTTCAGTGTTGGGATAGGTGGGTTAGGAGAGGGGTACCATTCCAGGAAAGGCTTTTTGGGTGGTTTGTGAGGTAGGTGTGGTTTTTAGCCGTATCTGGTCATGATTGGGTTGAAAAGGTGTAGTTTCTGAGTTTTTTCGGGCTCCCGACCTCTTAGACTAACGGAGTGGTACCCCGCTGTAGGTATGCCTCGCGTTGTCTCCCGGGCTTCCGGATCCGCTGCGGCTTATGACCCGTATGCTTGGGTGACTGACGATATAAGGAGTTCGCCCAACCAGATGGGCTTGGAGGAGTTGACGGAGTTTCGACAAGCCGGTTACCTGTGTGGGGGTACTGACGAGGAGGCCAACTATGAGTCCATTGTCCCGCTTCCTCGTGAGCGTATTTATGAGCTCAATTTTCATTCTCCTCGCGTCCCCGACTGGATCTGGTTTTACAAATCCATGTTCACACAAGTCGGTGTTCGGATCCCGTTTTTCGATTTTCAAATGGCGCTGCTGAATCGGATATCCGTCTGTCCGTCTCAACTTCATCCGAACAGCTGGGCTTCTATTCGCTGCTTCGAGATGGTCTGCGAGTATTTAGAGCTGCCGGCGTCGGTGGACGTCTTTCTTTTTTATTTCAACCTTACCAACCCCTCCAAACAGGGGAAGGCGAGAAAGGGGTTTCTTTCTTTCCGTGCTGCCCAGGGTAGGAAGATTTTTAGCCTTTTTGAGGATTCCTACCATGGTTTTAAGGATAAGTATTTTAAGGTTCGTCCCGTCAAGGGTCGCCATCCCTTCTGGTTGTCGTTAGAGGGGGAGCGCCTTATCCAGACTTACTGGAGCTTTGGCGTGGGATCGAATCCTTTTGTGAAAGTATCATACAAGAGGTTGTCGGCTGTAGATAAGAATATAGCGAACGTTCTTCTCGCTATCTTTGAAAAGAATCCTGTGAATCCCCATCTTCTTATGGGTGAGCGGGAGGCCGGCCGGAGCTATATTCGTGAGTTACCTTTTTTGTTTATCTATGTTTCTTTGTTGTTGTTATTCTTCTTTCCGGTTTGACGACTAACGTTCTTGTTCTTTATTCGCAGTGGAAATGTCTGCCACAGTGACCGGTCTCGAGAACCTGATGAAGACCTTTTTTGAGGCTAGTGATGATGAGAATGCCGAAGAAAAGGGGGCCGGCAGGTCGGAGGGTCCGTCGGGGGAAAAGGAGGGCCAGGCTTCCCCTGCCCAGGATGAGGAGACGTCGGGAAAGCAGGGCCTAGGGGGTCAAGTTTCCCCTGTCCGGGAGGAGGGACCTGCCGACGGGAAGGCGACCCTCTCCCCCCATCCAGATAGCGACGTGGAGCTTATCCACACTCCCAAAAAGCGAAAGATGTCTTCCAGCCCGGAGGGGGTCCTAACCGTAATGGAAAGGAATTTTGATGCCTCCAAGTTCATTGACTCCCAATTGATACCCGGGACGGAAGAGCATTTTCATGCAACCGAGCTGTCCGGGCAGGCGAGGTGGATGTATCGCACCTTGCTTCGTGGGGCCGTGATAGCTCGGAAGGCTGAGTTTGAGCTGTCTGGGATGGAGGCGCTCCGGAGGAAGCTTGAGTCTTCTGTTAAGGCGAATAATGACTTTAAGGCTCAAGTTGAGCTCCTCCAGGGTCAGCTGTCCGAGATGGGGGGAAAGCTTAATGCTGCCGAGGAGAAGTCGTCGCTTATTGCGGAGAGGCTGAAGGCGTCTGATGAGACCGTGGCTCGGCTTCTTGAGCGTGAGATGACATTAGAAAGTCAACTGAACGCCGCTCAAGGTCGAGTTGTCGCTTTGGAGGAGGAACGGGAGCAGGCCATCTCGGAGGCGAAGGCCGCTAAGGCAGAGGCCGTTGATCTTAAGAAGAAGCTTAAGGTGGCCAAGGAGCAAGGGAAGAACGCCATCTTGATGACCGAAGATGCCCTGAAGGCCCAGCTGAAGATTGCTGCTCCTGATTTCGAGATCTCGTCTATTGGTGTTTTCAAGACTATCCAGGATGGGAAGATTGTCGATATGCCGAGGAAGTGAAGTCTTGTAACTTAGGATATTTTGTAATGTATTTGTCGAACAACTTGTTGATGCTTTGTCATTTTGTTTGCTTTGAACAACTTTACGTGTTCGTTGCGCGTTTTGACGCTTCGTAAGTTATCATCGTTTGATTGCTATGATTTCTTGCTTATTTCATTATTTTGTCGCGTTGTCGTTTTCGTGTTACCGTTTGTTCTGGGCGGGCTTATGTCTTGTGCCCGTCTTGCCGTTTTCGTATTTGGTAGCAGTTCGGACCGGTTCGGTCGCGTAATCGTTGAATTGGTTGAGACCTATGAGCCGTCTGGCTCCCGGGGTGATCAGTCCCGGGGTGCCGTTTTAGATTTTGGTCACGAGGGACAGATATCAAGTAAGAGAGTTTTAAACAAAACATTTGAACAAGTAAAAATTACTCGACAGTAAGTATTTGACAAGGTAAGTAAACAAGTTGAAATAACATGTGGACGGGGCGAATACTAACTCTCTGGTTAGGCTATTTGGTCGTTGAGCCGGTGGGTCAGGAGTAGAACCTCTTTAGGTTGCTCGCGTTCCATGTTCTGGGTATTTCCTTGCCGTCAAGTTTTTCGAGTTTGTAAGCGCCCTTGCCGAGCACCTCCCTTATCCTGTAGGGGCCTTCCCAATTTACCGCCAGCTTGCCTTCTCCTGGGGTCGGGGCGCCGATGTCGTTGCGTCGTAGGACGAGGTCCCCTTCTTCGAAGTCTCGTTTGAGGACTCGTGCGTTGTAACGCAGGGCTATTCTTTGTTTCAGCGCCGTTTCTGTTAGGTGAGCCATCTCCCTTGTTTCTTCGATCAGGTCTTTCTCAACCGCTTCGCTCATGCCCGCGAGGAGTAGTCGGGGGCTTGGTTCGCCGATTTCGACCGGTATTACCGCGTCGACCCCATAGGTTAGGCGAAAGGGGGTTTCCCCCGTGGCGCTTTGCTCGGTTGTCCGGTAAGACCATAAGACTGAGGGGAGTTCGTCGGCCCAGTTTCCCTTCTTACTGTCTAGGCGCTTCTTTAGCCCAAGAAGGATGACTTTGTTAGCGGCCTCTACCTGCCCGTTTGTTTGGGGGTGTTCTACTGAGGAAAACTTTTGCTTTATCCCCAGGCCAGAGAGGAATTCCATGAACTTCTTGTCGGTGAACTGGGTTCCATTGTCCGAGATAACGACCTCTGGGATGCCGAAACGGGTTATCACCTGCCTCCACATGAACTTCCGGCAGTTGGAGGATGATATGGTGGCTAGTGGTTCAGCCTCTACCCATTTGGTGTAGTAGTCAATGGCTACAATGAGGTATTTGACCTGTCCTGGGCCGATCGGGAAAGGTCCCAGGAGGTCGACTCCCCATTGTGAAAAAGGACGTGTGGTCGTTAGCGAGCTTAGCTCGGAGGCTGGTGCTTTGTGAAAGTTGGCGTTTTGTTGACACTTTGTGCACTTTGTGACAAATTCCTTCGAGTCCTTCATCATTGTTGGCCAGTAGTATCCTGCTCGGACGAGCTTCCTTGCTAGGGCTTTGCCCCCGATGTGATGTCCGCAGCACCCTTCGTGGACTTCTCTAAGCACGTAGTCCGTTTGGTCGGGGTGCAAACACTTCAATAGGGGCTGGCTGAGTCCCTTTTTGAATAACTGTCCTTGTATGATTGCGTATCTGGCCGCCTCCCTTCTTAAAGCTTTGGCCGCCTTCTCATCTTCGGGTAACTTGCCGAGTTCCAGGAAGGTGGTAATGGGATCTAGCCATGAGGGGCTCGCCCCCGTCAGGTGGAGGGCGACCGTTGGTTCCTTCACCATGCCCTGGATGAGCGACCGGTTACCCGATCCTGGCTTTGTGCTCGCTAGCTTCGACAAAAGGTCTGCTCGTGTGTTCTTTTCCCTTGGAACGTGCTGGATAATGACCTCCTGGAACTGGCTCATCACTTGCTTAACCTTTTCCAGGTATTTTTGGAGGAGGGGGTCCCGGGCTTGGTAGCTTCCGTTTACCTGCGAGGTGACGACTTGGGAGTCGCTGCATACTTCGACCCTCATCGCGCCGACTTCCTGAGCCAGAACTAGACCGCCTAGGAGAGCCTCATATTCAGCTTGGTTGTTTGACACTGGGAACTCGAACTTGGTCGATTGCTCATAGATGACCCCTGTTGGGCTTTCCAAGATGACCCCTGCTCCTCCGGACGTTTGGTTGGAGGCTCCGTCCACATGAAGCCTCCACCGTGTGCCCGTTTCCTCGGGAGGATTGCCCGTTACTTCCACCAAGAAGTCGGCCATTGCCTGTGCCTTGATTGCATGTCGAGGTTCATACTGTAGGTCATATTGTGAGAGCTCGATGGCCCAGGTCATCATCCTCCCAGCCAAGTCAGGTTTTTGCAGTATTTGCCGAATCGCCTGGTCTGTCCTCACAACTATTCGGTGACTCTGGAAGTATTGTCTTAACCTTCGGGAGGATACTAGGAGCGCCAGCGCCAGTCTTTCCAGTTTGCTGTACCTCAGCTCTGGTCCCTGGAGTGCCCTGCTCACGAAGTAGACGGGCTGTTGTGTCTTTGCTTCTTCTGTGACGAGGACCGCGGCAAGCGCTTCCTCGGTTACTGATAGATACAGGTAGAGTGGTTCTCCGACTCTGGGTTTCCCGAGGACTGGTGGTGCTGCCAAGATTTGCTTGAAATGGTTGAATGCTTCTTCGCACGCTGGTGTCCAATCGAACGTCATTCCCTTTCTCATTAAATTGAAGAAAGGTATGGCCTTTGCTGCCGATGCGCCGAGGAAACGGGACAAAGCTGTCAATCTCCCAGCGAGTCTTTGGACGTCTTTGATGCAGCCCGGACTCTTCATCTGAAGGATAGCCTGGCATTTTTCGGGATTGGCTTCCACTCCTCTTTGAGTGATCATGAAGCCTAGAAATTTTCCGGCCTCCATGGCGAACGCGCATTTGAGTGGATTAAGCCTCATGCCGTGTTGTCGTAAGGACGAGAAGACATCGTTAAGGTCACTCAGGAGATCGTCAGATCGGGCGGTTTTTGCGAGTATGTCATCTACGTAAACTTCCACTGTTTTGCCCAGGAGTTCGTTGAATATCTTATTCATCAATCTTTGGTATGTGGCTCCTGCGTTTTTTAGGCCAAATGGCTTGACCTTGTAGCAGTAGATGCCTCCTGGCGTTATGAACGCCGTTTTTTCCTCGTCAGGTCGGTGCATCGGTATCTGATTATACCCTGAATAGGCGTCCATGAAACTCAGATATCTGTACCCTGCCGCTGCGTCAACGAGCGTATCAATATTAGGTAGGGGGTAGCAGTCCTTGGGACAAGCCTTGTTGAGGTCAGAGTAGTCTACGCACATTCTCCACCTCCCGTTGTGTTTTTTAACCAGAACCACATTCGACAACCAAGTCGAGTAATCAAGTTCCCGGATGAATCCCGCTTCTAGGAGGCTGGCCGTTTGCTTGGCTACCTCGTCTGCCCTTTCCTGCGACATTTTTCTTCTTCTCTGGGCCACTGGTTTGGCTCCTGCCTTTACGGACAGGTGGTGTGACATGAGCTGGGGGTCTATTCCTGGCATGTCGGCAGGCGTCCAGGCAAAGAGGTCGGCGTTAGCCCTGATCATTTCCATCAAAGGCTCCTTTATTTCGTGCGGGAGGTTCTTGTTTATGAATGTGAACTTATCGTGCTCCTCGCCGACTCTGATCTTCTCCAAGTCTCCTTCTGGCTCTGGTCTGGGTTTGTCGTCTACCCTGGCGTCCAGGTCGGCCAGGAAAACTCCTGACGCTTCCTTTGATTTTTTCCTGAGGGAAAGGCTGGCATGGTCGCAAGCGACTGCCGTTTCCAAGTCGCCCCGGAGGGATCCCACGGATCCGTCATCGGTGATGAACTTCATCACCAGTAGTTTCGTACTGATGGCTGCCCCCAGATCGTTAATGGTCTTTCTTCCCAGGATGATGTTATAGGCCGTTGAATCTCGTAATATTACAAAGTCGGCCATGATTGTCCTCCGTCTTTGCCCTTGTCCCACAGAGGTCGGGAGTGTGATGATCCCATCTGGCTTTATGAAGTGGTCTCCTAACCCTACCACACCGTGCTGGTGGGTCGTCAGGTCGGAATCTCTCAATCCCAGGGCATCGAAAACGTTTCGGAACATGATGTTTGAGTCTGCCCCCGTGTCTACCAGGATTCGTTTGACGAGGCCGGTTCCGACCCTAGCCGTAATGACCATGGGTGGACTTTCCGGCGCTTCGTCGAACCATTGGTCCTCCGGGCCGAAAGAGATAGGTGGGAGACCTTTAAGGCCTCTACTAGGTGGCGCGGAGATTGCTAAGACCTTGGCATCTTTCTTCTGCGCCGATTTCGACCTCGGGGCGGTGTTCCTGGCCGTCACCACGTTTACCACCGTGAGACCGTGATCGTCACCCTCTGGCTCCTGCCGTCGTCTTATTGGTCGGGATCTGTCCCCATTGTCGTTGTCCCGGTTGCGTCTCCTTGGTTCCCTTATAAGGTGGGAGAAGTCGGCGAGTTTGCCTTCCCTGATAGCTTGTTCGAGGGCGTCCTTCAGGTCAAAGCAGTCTTGGGTCTTGTGTCCGTAACCCTTGTGGTACTCGCAGTAGAGGTTCTTGTTTCCTCCTGTCCTGTCCTTCAGTGGTCGGGGCTTCGACAGTATCCCCTTTTCTGCTATCTGTTGGTAAACTTCAGTGATCGATGCCGTAAGGGAGGTGTAGTTGGTGAACCTCCCAACTCGGGGGAACGGTTTGGATTGTTTGCTCGGACCGCCGTCCTTGGCGCTTTCCTTCGGTCTTTCTCTGGCGTCGAAGTGCCGGGATTGGTTGTAGGCGGGCTGCCGTTTATTGGCAGCCACGACTCGGCTGACTTCCTCATCGTTAATGTATTCTTTGGCCACGGATTGGATCTCTTGCATCGTCCAGACGGGCTTCGTGGTGAGGTGCTTCCTGAAATCCTCATTCGACAGCCCGTTTGTTAAGCACAAACTTGCCACTGAGTCCGTCAAACCGTCGATTTCCAAGCACTCGTCATTAAAACGGTCCAGGTACTTCCTGGTCGGCTCTCCGGGTCTTTGTGTCAACCCCAGCAAATTGATTGGGTGTTTGGCTTTGACAATCCTAGTTGTGAACTGAGCCAAGAAGGCGCGGCTGATGTCGGTAAATTGGGTCACCGAGCCTTGCGGGAGGTTGTTAAACCACCGTATTGCCGGGCCCGCTAAGGTGACCGGGAAAGCGCGACATCTGACCTCGTCTCCCACCCCTTCTAGGTTCATTCTGGCCTCGAAGGCCGTCAAGTGTTCTAGGGGGTCTTGTGTTCCGTCGTACTTCATGTCTGTCGGTTTGTCGAAATGTTTTGGTAGTCGGACCTCGAGTACAGAGCGGTGGAAAGGGGTCGCTCCTATTATGACGGGTCCTCGGGCAGTTCTTCTCAACTCATTGTTCTCCCGGTGGACTTCTTCGTTGCCTCGGTTCGACGCGCGCCGTCTTTCGTGTCGGGCGTAGATGATGGGGTCGCGACTTCTTCTTCTGGGACGTACCCGTTCCTCAGTGCTCTCCGACCCGTATTGGGGGCTCGGCGTGCGCCTCGACCGGCTTCTTGAACGGGAACGGGTGGGGCTCCGCTCTGGGGAGCGTTGGTCGCGTTCTCTTTCTGCTAGCCTGCGCTCTAGGTCTTGCATTCTGTGGCGTAGTTCTTGCATTATCCTGGCGTGGTTGTCGCCCGTCCCCCCGAAGGGGCGTCTCTCGTGTGTCTGTGTCGCATCCCTCGTGGGCGATCGTTGCTGCTGCCGGGATTCCGTCGCGACGGCGCCTCCCCCCAGTATGGGAGGCGCTACCTCGGAACCAGTCCCAGTTTGGACCAGTACGAAATCCATGAATGTGTGGGTTCGGTTCCCACAGACGGCGCCAATGTTCGGTAAGTCGGGTACCGGACGATTCGAGTCAGGGTCCTGAGGTCAATGCTTCGGATGATGGAAAGGCTCGTCTGGTCGTGGTTTCCAGGTTCTGGGTGGACGAGGTCCCGAGCACTTCAGATAAAAGGGGGGGGGTGCCACCTGCAAAGACACTCCGACGCTCTTGTCAGAATATGTGCAGGCGGAGAGAGTGATGTGTGGAATGCGACGTACCTCGGGGGGAGAGCCAGTCTCCCCCTTATATATATGTCAGTAGTGGGCCCCTTCAGTGGTCAGGCCCATATCCTTGAGGACGCTGTCCTTCGGCTGTGTGCAAGCCGTACGGGACGCGTGTCCGGGTCGGGTAGAGGGCGCCTTACTGGGCCGGCGAGAGCTCGGGTCGGGTCGACCCGCGTGGATTTGGGCCAGGCCGTAACAGATGGTATATTGATTATAAAAGTAAGAGAGTTAGAGTGAGTGAAGAAGAAATAGATAAATCAACGAGTTATAGTTCAAATGACATAATCTCTTCATTTTTCATCTAAAGATTTTAGATTCGAATCTTACTCTTAATTTTGAGAAAAAAAAAATAATAGATAATTTTTTAATTTAAAAAAAAAATATTTTATTTGTAATGAAAAAGAATGTCATATAATATATTTTAATGATCAAATTAATAATATATAATAGATTTTAGTTCAATTATAATAAAAAATATTATATAATATATTTTGGTTGTGAAATTATTAATTAATAATTAGAGATAATATAAAAGAGACCTAGAATAGATGGAAGAGGAAGAGATATAGAAAAGAAAAAGAGAAAAGGAGAGACTTTGATTTTGAAAAAAAAAAATCAATTCAACTGCAAAAAGAGGATGTCATGTGTATATTTTTTGTGAAATTTGTGATATATAATAGATTAGTAATAATATATAAGAAAAATAAAATGGATAAAAAAATAAAAAGAAAAAGAAAGAAATAGCTCTTAATTTAGAAAAAGAATTTATCTTAATTATAATGAGAGAGTAAGATGTGATATATTTTGATAAATTTTAAAAATTGTGACATATTAATTAAAATAAAGTCAGGAGAGATAAAGTGAGTAGAAAAGAGAGGAAAAAAATTTAACTTTAAAAAAATTTATTTTAATTATAATTAAAAAATATCATGCGTTATATTTTAATTGTTAAATTAATAACTAATAATAATATATAAGAAAAATAAAATAAATAAAAAATAAATAAATAAATAAAATATTTTAATTTAATCATAATAAAAAAATATAATATAAGATATTTTATTATAAAATTAATATATAATATTAAATTATTTAATTAAATGTATCAAATTATTTAACAATTTTTATCTATTATCCATATACAAATTAAAGACAATTCTACGTGAGAAGCAACTTAAATAAGTGACGTTTTAACCTGAATTGTGACTTGGAGTAGATAATTAAATTGCAAGAGAAAAGGGAAGGTGGGTTTATTGTCAGTGTGAAGCTTTTTAACGAAACTTTATAATGATTGATTGCGTAGTTTCCTTTGCTTATGAGACATGCAACTGCGCTCCTTCTCTATTGCGGGTCCCATCTCAATGTAGTTTGTCAAAAGTTTTGTTCTAAATTTTTTATATATATTCACATAATATCCACTTATTAGTCATTTTAATAAAAGTTAACTATCAATTTGATATTTGAAAATTTTATACGCTGGAAAAAATTTTTTAAAACATATTATTAATAAAATAATTTTTAAATAATTTAAAAATATGATAATAATAATCAATAAATATTATATTTTTATAAATAATAAAAATATTTATATGAAATAAATGACGTATTCATTTTATTTGAATTTTTTGATAATATTTAAATAAATATCTAGAATATGCAAAAAAAAAAAATTCAAAGCAAAATTGAAATTGAAATTTTTTTATTTTTGAAAAAATTTGGTCATTCAAAATAAAAAAAAAATTTAGAAAATATTTGACATAAAATTATTAAATTTTAAAAATGAAAAAAATTTATTTTTTAATAATACTTATAAAAAATGTATCAAAATCAAATTTCTAAAATTATTTTTTAAAATATATATTTAATATCTAATTTTTTTGTTATATTTTTAATTTTTTTATAAATTTATTTGTCATTAATTTTTTTTATAATTTTACTCTTAAAGATTTTTAGTTATCATGAAATGTTTGTAGAATGACTAATATATAAACTTGCAGAAAAGAAAAAAATAATATATATACAATAAAATATAAATTATACTTTTTGTCTCTAATGTATCAAATTCTTTAAAATTATAAAAAAATAAATTTATTTAAAATGAAAGTAATGTGATTAAATGTAATTTATTTAGATGTAATTAAAAAATAATTGAATACTATGTACAGTAAAAAATTAATATTATTGAAAGATAAAATTAAATTAAAATTTATTTTTATGTATCGTTTTTGTCCCTAACGTTTTCGTCCTATTTAAGTTTTTAACGTTTCAAAATCGTCTCAATTTTGTCCCACCGTCAATTCTGTTAACGGATCCCTAACGGCAGGACAATATTTAGTCAATTTTGAAACGTTAAGGACTTAAATAGGACGATTGAAACGTTAGGAACAACTTTAGGACTTACCCCAAACGTTGGGAACAAAAACGATACTTTACTCTAATTTAAAAATACGATAACGATAATCAATAAATATTATATTTTTTATAAATAATAAAAATATTTATATGAAATAAACGACGTATTCATTTTATTTGAATTTTTTGATAATATTTAAATAAATATCTAGAATATGCAAAAAAAAAAATTTCAAAGCAAAATTGAAATTGAAAATTTTTTTTTAAAATTTGGTCATTGAAAATAAAAAAATTTTAGAAAATATTTGACATAAAATTATTAAATTTTAAGAATGAAAAAATTTATTTTTTAATAGTACTTATAAAAAAATGTATCAAAATCAAAATTTTAAAATTATTTTTTAAAATATATATTTAATATCTAATTTTTTTGTTGTATTTTTAAAATTTTTTATAAATTTATTTGTCATTAATATTTTTTGAAATTATTTTTTCAGTAACATAAACTTTTGTGTATCATTTTAATAATTTATTCTTTTAATAATAAAGAATCAATGGAAATTATTTCTCCTTTAAGACAGCGATGCTTTATTGAATTTTTCTAGAAAACTATAATTAAGTTGAGAACTAGCTTCTTCCTTTATCCTTTTTTTTTTTTTTTCTCTAGATTGTAAATGACGGAAAAGATTTTGGCATAAACATTATTATTAAATTCTTTATATAGATGATTACATGCATGGTCCTGATATTTTAAGCATAAGCCGGTGGTGTCTTTTCTTGTGTAAGAAGAAAATATTTTAGAAAGCGATTACTTTTCTTAGGATTTAAAAGTCTTTCTATAGTCTTTTATCATTTAAAGGAGGGAGTCACGTTGATTTTAATTTCCTATACATATATACAGAAATGGATATATATAAATATAGTAGATAAGCTTGGCATTCATTATATGTTGAGATATGGTTATAATAAATAGTCTTCGTTTAGAATTTATCATCCTTTGAACCAATTTTTTGAAGTAAAATAACATACCTGTTATTAAATAAAAAATAGAGTAATACCTCAAATAGGTTCCCAAAGATTTAGCGGTCCAATAAATTTGTCCTCCAAAAAAATTAACTAGGTCCCAGGTTCCTAAGATTACTAGATATATCCCATATAGGTCCCCAAGCCAGGTTGAACCGGTTAACATGATACTCTCTCTCCTACGTGGAGGTTATAGGTGTGACGTGTCAAGTAAAGCAACATGTGTCACGCTCAGGACAGATTAGTCCCTGAACACGTGGCTAAAACGACGTCGTTTTGGGATAACGCCAAACGACGCCGTTTTGAGGGGACAAATTCGTCCCCACCTTTGTTTCCTTGTTCTTGAAACTTCGACTTTCTAAAGTCAAATAGGTCCCCAAAAATTTTGTTGTAAGTCAAAAAGATCCCTGAATTTAGAGTATATATATCAAATTGGTCCCCTCAAATTAAGCAACTAGAACCATAATTAGAATAAAATCATGATGAAATTATCCAATGTATGTCAAAATATGTAGGTTTGAGCGCATGAAATGGCAGATCTCAAGTATAATTACAGTCAAACAATTGGAATTTGTCAGTAGGTACCTTGTATAAAAAAACGTATCATCTCCCTTTCTCTTTGTAAAATTACAAGTATCTCAAACCCTAACATAGATTTTACGACCTAACCCTTCATATTCTTCACCTCCGTTAACGTTTATCCAAGTTCGTAATGGTACTTTGACAGTGTGAACAAGGACTGCTTGGTGGTGGTGTGTCGTACATATTGCCATTGTTCGAGATAAGTTAAGTTAATTTTTGCTTTATTAAATTGGCAATAAAGAGTGAAGTATGATGAATGTGCATGTGATGTATGTTTAGAGTAGATCAAAGACAGTTTGTTGTAGGTGTAGCTTAAATGAGAGATGTGAAGTGGTTACAGATAGATATTTGATAATAATAAAAACAATGTAGGTATTTGAATTTTTTATTCTATTATGATGTTGTTGTATTGTGTTGGTTGCTTGGTTAACTTGTGATAGAGTTTTATTTTTTGGTATTAAGATGAGTAAAGACATGATACCTGTATTTCACCGTAGTGAAAGTTTTGTTAGAGACAACGAAGGAGTACTTGTGTGCATTAATGGAGAAGTAAAAAAATTTCTCCCAGTAGACATTGACTTGATCTGTTTCTTTAACCTATAGAAATTTTTCTTGGACTTGGGTTACCATGACCACAAGGCAATGTATTAGTATGATCCCACTTCTAATTGTCTGACTGTAATTATACTTGAGATCTGCCATTTCATGTGCTTGAGACTGCATATTTTGATATACTTTGGATAATTTCATCATGATTTGATTCTAATTATGGTTCTAGTTGCTTAATTCGAGGGGACCAATTTGATATATATACTATAAATTTAGGGACCTTTTTGACTTATAACAAAATTTTTGGGGACCTATTTAACTTTAGAAAGTCGAAGTTTCGAGAACCAGGGAACAAAGGTGGGGACGAATTTGTCCCCCTCAAAACGGCGTCGTTTGGCGTTGTCCCAAAACGACGTCGTTTTAGCCACGTGTTCAGGGACTAATCTGTCCTGAGCGTGACACATGTTGCTTTACCTGACACGTCACACCTATAATCTCCACGTAGGAGAGAGTGTCATGTTAACCGGTTCAACCTGGCTTGGAGACCTATATAGAATATATCTAGTAATCTTAGGGACCTGAGACCTAATTAATTTTTCTGAGGGACAAATCTGTCGGACCGCTAAATTTTTGGGGATCTATTTGGGGTATTACTCTAAAAAATAAATAAAAAAAAAAAACCGTTTCATTCTAACATAACATATATGTCATATAATTTAATAAAATGACTAATTAATATTGCTTGTCTATCTTCTGCATTCGCTTATTGTAACTAAATATAACAATTAGTCAAAAACATTTGTTAGTCAAGTAATGAGTTTTAGATAGACACGGAAGTGTCTTATAGTTTTCAATTGCTTCTGCCTAATCATACGGTGCACAATATATACTACTTTTTTTTTTAAGATAGCTATTTATACACTAAAATTAATTATTAATATATTTATATATATATATATAATTTAATTTATTTATATATATTTTATATTAATAATTAATTTTAGTGATTTATTTTAATTTATACTTAATATGATTGCTAATTTTTACTGTGAAAAGGGAAATCTTACACCAAGTGTTGTATACCAACTATAAAATATAGGATAGTTATATAGAGGAGTACTAGCGAGTTAGTAAGTTTTGTGATTTATAGTCATCAATTAATTATTATAGGTATTTTTAATAGTGTAAAATTTTATCTAATAGTATGAGATTATTTATTTTTTTGTTGGTTAAATATTGACTAAATTTTAATAAAAATGCTAATTTTCTAGACTTTTTCTAATTATATATACACAAAAGAATATTCCAAGAGGAAGAAAATTCATTCAGATATTGCTTTTTCAAAATGATGTAATTAATTAAACTTTTTAAAAATAAGTATATGACTTTATGTCCTATCAAATTTGCACATTTTCATTATTGTGTAAATTGTACAATCATGTTGACTGCTTTTATTATAGGAAAAATTTCAAGTGTACCGTCATACTAGTGTTTCAGTTATTTTTAACCATTGATCTTAATTATAAAAAATATATATATATAATATATATAATTAAGATTAACAGTTAAAAATTACTGATATATCGACAGTACACTTGAAAATCTTCCCTTATTATAATACATACCTAACGTTAACCTTCTATGTTTTCATTTTTCTACATAAATTATTAAAAAGGATATCAAAGGAATTAAGCTAAGCAAGATATGTCTACATCACATGTAGTCGTAAGCAATATTTGAGTGTAACAGAAATGAACCTTATAGGAGACTAGAGGAATATTATTGCTTCTAAAATATATAGTGGTTGAACCATGAAAGAAACTCTTTAAATATACTATTTTGGTATATACGGAGAAATTATTATATATGAAGCATCAACATACATACATACATATAAATAAGATAAGACAAAATAATACAAAAAAATATGGAATATAATGCTTGCTCTTATATATATAGTATTGGAAGATTTTCAAGTGTATCGTCATATCGGTGTATAGTGATTTTTAATCGTTGATCTTAATTATATATATTATATATATTTTTTATAATTAAAATCAACGATTAAAAATAACTGAAATACCGGTATGACGGCACACTTGAAAATTTCTCTATAGTATTAGTTAAGCATATGCTTTTAACCTACTTTGATTATGCTAGGCTTTTGTAATGTTCTATAAAGTCGAAGATCAAAGTCCATGCTAAAAAGTTAAAAGCTTTTACGCACCAACCAATCCATTATTTATCCATATATATAATAATAACTAAAACCAAAGAAAATTCTTTCACACACACTCCTCCAATGATGTATACCTCGATCTCTTTAGTCTTTACCTAAACCCCTAAAAAGGCAAAGGATTGTCTTAGAAGGAATACTGAATGAATTAACTTTTTAAAAAGCAGATGCTGACATCTGAAGCATTGCTTATTAATTAGCCCTAAACTTATTAACATTATTTTATTTTTATAGATAAAGGCAAGGAAGTTAGAGTTGTCAAAATATTCCCTTTCCACTTATTATTCAACCAATATGTATGATATGTGCTATGTACGTATTTAATGGTACAATATAAAATATTAATATATAAAGAGAGACTATATATATAGATCCCTTGAATTAGAATATATAGAATTAATAGATAGCATGGAAGGTGGAACAAGTAGCCGACGAAGAAAAAACATGGCTTTATTTTATTGTTCATCTTTTCGTAGATATGCAGGCTTTTAGAGCGCCATGCTTACCTGTTCTCTCATCACTACTATGCTTAAATTAACATTTTAACAAACTTTTCCACTTTACCTTTTTTCCTCTTAGTTGATGAGTGTGGACCCCAATTCCAAAGTGACTCACTTGAGCACCATCACGTTTGCAATTACAAAGATGATTGGCACCACATTTTTCAAATCTAATCTAATCAAAACTGCTCCTCCATCCCTAATTGACCATATCTATATTAGAGTTTAATTTTAATATATTATTTATAAAATATTGAGTGAATACTCATTCCACCCTTACAATTATTTTAAAAGAACAATGAGGTCTCAAAAAAAAATACTCAATTTTTTTTTAGTACTGATTAGTCTATATGTCAAAAAAACAACATTTACTATTTTTGGTACAGGGACTAATCAATCCCATAAAAATAAAGTTCAAGAATCGAGTTAGATATTTTTTTTTTCAAAAGTCTCGTTGTCTTTTGAGGTAATTGTCAGAGGCTGTTTTAAATTTTTCTCTAAAATATTTCATACAGTTATATAATTATATTTATTTTTTAAATAATCATTCACATAATTAATATAAAAAATAATTATTTTTATTAATTTAATATTACATAATTAAATACACATATAAAATTATTTTATACTGATAATATATCAAAATTAAATTCATCCATATTAAAGTAAACAATTTGAGTTGAGAATATGTGCGTGGTGTGGTAGGTATCTCATTCTTATATTATCATTTGCTTATGCAATACCTCATCTTATTATATATATATTCAGCACTTTTATCATCTCAGTATAATAATCATGTAACCAACTACCACTAGGGCAGCATGTGAATGGGAGGGGTATAATAGTAAAATTCCCATATATATATAATTTATGGAGGCATATCCCAAATGAAACTAAATTTGGTACCGATATTTTTATCATCTTGAAATAGTGTAAGGATAATGCGTGCACCTGATTGATGACGGAAATGAAAAAAAACACGTGTCTTTAATCAAAGAGAAAATACCAACCATACCATATTGAATTTTTGACATTAATGGTTGCATTGATGAACAGATTTGAGGTAGGGGACAAGACAAGAGTGTCTAAGGAGCCTGCACAAACTTCCTTGCAATAAAGCATCCATATCTTGTTCAGATGATGATATAGATATGAAATAAATTTGGAAAAGTCACAACTACCTTTTTAATTCTCCCATGTTACATATAGATATAGTAATAGTATAGTCTTTCTTTTCGGTGTATTTATCAATTGTTGCTTCTAAATTACTAAATTTATATACATACCAGAAGGAAAGAAACGTAAATTGTAACAAGGATATCATTATATAATTAAAGAAAATCAATGTTTTAGCGAGATTGTTCAAAATACATTCAATGGAGAAATCAGGATAGGACATGTGCATATAATGCAAATCTTTTACAAAGATAAGGGTCAGAGTGGATGGGCCTGGAACAAGCTGGCAAATTTGATCTCATTATGTCAACTTGCTAACTATAGTTCTTTTGCTACATAATTCCAACTCAAATTGTTCTTTATCAAAATCATAGATATCTTATTTATCTTTAGAATTTTTTTTTTTTGGTCTGAAGCAACCTTTTTTTTTTCTTGGACGAGGTCTAAAGCAATCTTTATGTAGCGGGCCTAAAGTTTCTTACCATAAACATACTAATTGCTATCGGACAAAAGCCCAAAGCCCGGCTTAAGTTGCTCTTTTATAGGGCCGTTTCATTGAACCTCTCTAATTGGGCTGCCTTTTCTACAATTGGGTCCAGAAACAATAAATGAACAGTCCTTACCAAAAAGCAACCAAGCCCGGTCCAAACTTTGTAAAAAAATAAGGCCCAAAACTATAAACCAGAGGTGTGGCCTTCAGGGATTCAAGCCTTGTTAAGATAAAATGATCTAATTCGTTTTTTTTCTCTGTTCTTGTATAGCTCATTCATAAAGGAGTCCAAGTTGTGATGTTATTCCGTCCTGGATCCAAATATGCATTAAATTTGACCATTCATATGTTTAAATATCAATCTTATATTAATATGTATGATTGCTTAAATTGAAAATTATTTTTTCTATTCAATAAAAATTTTAGTTCCACCAAAAGTAACAATCTTATGAAATTTTGGATAAACTGTTTAAGACTTATTGTTAACAACATTGTGTGTGAGGAAGGTGTGTTTTTTCAAGACATTGATGATAAACACTGGTGAATTAAGATTCTTTGCTGCTATGATTTAGCAATCTTAAACAATAAGCAAACTAGATTTCTTATTCCTTCCCCTTAGAGGACCCCTTTGAATCATGGGTCAACAAGTGTATGCTTTTTTATTTTATTTCTCCTTATTAGATACATCTTATCTTTTCCATCTTTGTCATAAAAGTGGTTGAGTCAACATTTTGGCTTTCACTATTTTTTTCCTTTTTCTTTTTTTGCATATTTTTTTAAATTTTAAGTCTTATTAGAACACTTATTAAACATATTAAATATTTAACTGTAGAAAGTTTTTTTTTTTTTTTATGTTTTCCACTAATTTAACCAATTTCTTTAAAGGACTATTTAACTGAATTATTAAAAAATCAGCAGATACAAAAAAAATGGTTCAATCACTCTACCATGTACTACCAACAACCACTGGTTGTCTGGTTCTGTTAATTCAATGTAAATTTTTTTCACACACACACATGCATAGCAAGCTAGTGTTCAATGAATGAGCAACAAATGCAATGAACAGAGGGGTCTTTACTTTGATAGAAAGACAAGTTAACTATGAGGTGGATTGGTCAGAATTCTTTTATGTACTGCATTCTGATTTCTGAGTCTATGTTGAACCCTTTTCAGTATGTGTTTATATAGCTAGACAGAAAACGAGTCAGAAAATAAAGACAGAAGCTTGCAATCTGTTAGCACAGATGAATATAGTAGGAATAACTAGCCTCTACAGCTTTCAACTTTCAACTCTTCCATTCACACTCTTTTCTCTCACCAAGTTCCAACAGATTTTAGCCCATGGTTTGGTCATGCTGTAGAATTATATTTCCTATACATATATTATGAGAAATTAAATAGAGATTGACTTAAAGATAAGTAGCATCTGATACTAGAACTAGTGTTGAAATAATCACATAACATGCATGTGTTGTGTTGTATGCACCTATACAGCTACATGATGGAGCTTGTTGATGTGTTTGAAAATTGAAGGCATTCCCACTAACGGTTAATTTGCACTTGTCAATGTACAAAGCCAGTCTTATCCTTTGCACGTTGGCCACACATGGTTTTGCCATTTGTAGCATTCACATGGACTAAGAGTGCTGATTGATGCCATTCGAAATTAAATGAAAAGGAAAGAAAGCAGAAAATAAAGTCTGATGAATTTGACATAATTTCTGTATCATTCAAGTGCTTGTATTTTAGATATTAGATATTACAAGATAACTTTAACTACAGTTTAAGGAAGCTTGTTTCTTTTCATTGTCCAGCTCCCTCTAAAGAAACAGATCATGCTCAAGTATGCTTCACACTTCACAGGGATAACATCAATACATCAACCATATAGTATACATATGAATAACACTATACTTTTTCTTTAATTTTGAAATAAACGGGAATGACAATTTATTCACGCTAAGTCCTTGTCTTGGTGGATCAAAGTGGTGGTTTAGCTGGACAAATCTTATTGGATCATTAGCTGATATATCTGTACTTCTAAGGATAGACTAAATTATAGCAGAGTGTATTCCAATTGGTGATTCAAACCGGTTGACTAAGTGTTTTAGTTTAATGGGTTTTCTGGTTCAACCAGGTTATATCAACTAGGCTAGTACACCAATGTATTAGTTAATGACGAATTCAGTGGGAAATTGCTATCATAACTAGAACTACCAAAAGAAATAAAGAAAATTCCTTGACATAGAAAAAAGTAGTAGTTGGGTGCTGCACTCTGCCGACCATATGAAATTTCCAAAATAAAATATCAGCAAATTAGTACCATATGAATTTAAATATGTGATTTATCGTTCACCTAAATGTGAGTACTACTAAACACTTGGTATACTTGGTTCACGAGTTCCCTTCATCATCAAAGTCTGAACGTATGTACACGATTAACTACTGTTCATGACACTTCACAATCTGTGACACTTCTTAATTACCTAGCAAAGAAAAATAAGTTTGCCAGCCTGTTATGTCCAGCAAGTACTTTCAACTTTTCTTTTCCATCAGCGTGCTCTGATCCCACCCTTTTTTCATATCATACTTGTGCTTTCATTAAATTAAAATCCAAATCCAAATCCAAATATTAACATGTCCCACCTTCAACAACTTCACATCAAACTTGAAGATAAGTAAATTGAGAACTTTTCTAGTTTCATCTTTATCCATATGATCAAGGAAGCTTCTGCCGGCAGCCAAACGAATAGGAAATTCACTCAATATACAATTTGGCAGCCACTTCCAAAGACCTAATCCACGTAGTACTCATTTTGATCATTATCAAGAAAAAAATAAATTGTTTATTTTAGAAGTCTTATATTATTCCTCAAAGAAATGTTGGGCATGTTCTCATTGGACTGTGCACAAACAAAAGATTCCTTTGTTGTTCTAGTACAAAAAAAGAAATTCTGATGCACGTTATATGTGAAGAAGAACATGAATGAAGCTAATCTGTAAAAATTTCTAAGTATTAACCTTTTTTGTTTTTCCGAATCAACCTATAAAAGTAAGTATGGTTCTGTACAAAAGATTTTTCCATTTCCCTTTGTTACTTTTGTGTATTCAGTTCCTATAGTGATCCTTGTTGCGATTCTTGAAAAGCTGAGGGTGCTGATGCAGTAGCAAGTCCTTGTAGCAACTTGATAACTTCACTCGTATCCTCCAAATAGTACTTTGCCATGCTTGGTTTCTGGCCAACCGTGCATGCAAACACTTGTGATATTGTTGGAAGTGCTGGATTAGAAACTGAACGAGCAATGCTTTCGAACATGTCTTCATCTGATCGATCATCCCCAATGCACAACAGAAAATCTGGTGATTTACCCTCACTCCTCATGCTTGAGATTAGATTTTCCACAACTATACCCTTGCTCACACCCTGCATCTCAGATTAAAAAACAGCACAACCATTATTTAACAAAATAATCCCATCATGCATCAGAACAGAGTTCAAATACCAAAAATGCAATAAATCTTGATCGTTGTGTACCTGAGGTTTCACTTCAACTATGTGTTGTCCCCTTTTAACAACAACAGGCTCATTGGCCAGCACATTCTCAAGGTGATCAAGAAGCTCTTTGGCTTGGCATGATCCAAAATAAGGATCGGCTTCTTGATGGTGCCAAACCATTGCACTCTCCTTGTGTTCAATGAAAGAACCATCCGTTGCCTCTGTGTAATGCGCCATCACAGGTTCTGCCATCTTCTTCCAGTCAAAATCAGTTGTCAACCCGCATGTCTCCCAAGGAGTATCCCTCCTCAACCTGCCACACACACACCAAATTAGACGAACAATAACAAAACAAATTGGTCCAATGTAATGTAATGTAATGTACCTAGTGAAGTAACCATGTTCTGCTGAGAGGCCCAACTTGTCACAAGGATCAAACCACTTGCCGAGGCAATCCTTGTCTCTGCCACTCACAATGAACACCATATTCTTGGGATCACTGCATAAATAGTTCAATACAGATAAAACCTCAGGACTTGGGGTCTTGTTTATGGATGCCTGAGGCAACATAGTGCCATCATAGTCCAAAAGGATCAAGCGGCTGTGTGTAGCTTTGTATGCAGAGACAATGTTATCGACTGAGAGCTTCCTAAAGGTAGGATCCAAAGCAACGATCCTGAATCCGAGACCAAAACCAACACCCCAATACCTCTTGAGGTAATGCTCCCTACAAGCCCTCTCCAAATCCTGATCAAAACTCCTGGCCCAATAGGCCACATCATGGGAGCTTATGTACTTGTAATGCTTCTCGTGGCGCAAATGCTTCTCCCCGTCCGGCATTGTGATGGCGGAGTTCATAGCCTCGGAGACATCATCAATGTTCCAAGGATTGACCCTGATTGCTCCGCTGAGGGAGGGCGAGCAACCGATGAACTCAGATACAATGATAACACTCTGATTAGGCCTCTCACTCTCAACTATCTGCCTGCAAACGGTGTATGTGTAAGGCACCAAGTTCATGCCATCCCTCACCGCATTCACCACACAACACTCGGAAATTGCATAGTAAGCAGCCTTATCCTCCGTTGAAACTGGACCATTCACAAACACAATTGGCTGGTAACCCGGCCTACCATATTTGTCGTTAATCTCCTTAGCAAGGGCCTCGGACTCATTCTTGACGTCTTGAATATCCTTCCCTGAGCTCCTGGCGGGGTTCAGAATCTGAACCAACACAACCTTCCCTCTCAGAGCCTCATGCACCTCAAGAAGCTGCCCCATTGCCAAGAACTTCAAGCTGATACCTTTGAACAAGTCCATGTCATCGACGCCAAGAATGACAACCTTGCCCTCATACTCCACCTTCAACTCCTCCACCCTCTTGGCCGTGCGCGGCAGAGACAACACGGAGCGAAGCTGCCCCATGTGAATCCCAACGGGGAGAATCTTAATAGTGACGGTTCTTCCATAATAATCCAAGCCAATGTAACCTCTTTTAGACTCGTAGTCCAAACCAAGCATCCTGCTGCAGCAGGACAAGAAGTGTCTGGCGTAATCGAAGGTGTGGAAACCAACCAGGTCGCAGTTCAAGAAGGCTCTCAGTATGTCATCACGAACAGGTAGAGTCCTGTAGATTTCCGAAGAAGGGAAGGGACTGTGCAAGAAGAACCCTAGCTTCACGCGGTGGAACCTTTTCCTCAAGAAAGTGGGCAGTATCATCAGGTGGTAATCGTGAACCCACACGAAATCCTCGTCGGGGTTTATGACCTCCGTCACCTTATCGGCGAAGATCTTGTTGGCCAGGACGTAGGCCTGCCACTGGGCGCGGTCGAAGCGGGCGCCGTGGCTGGGAGACATGGGAAGCATGTAATGAAACAGGGGCCACAGATAGTGCTTGCAGAATCCATGGTAGAATTTGTTCTGAATTTCCCAAGGGAGGAAGGTGGGCACGCACCGGAACCGCTCTAGGAGCACCTGCGACACCTCGTCCTGCTCGGAAGCCTCCACGTCGGCCTTCAGGGACCCTACGTACAGGACCTCCACGTCGGAGGGGAACCCATCCTTCAGCTGCAGATACAGGCTGTCGGCGTCGTACTCGAAGATCCATTTCTTCGTGTCTGAATCGCGCGTCGCTTTTATAGGGAGTTGGTTCGCAACGATGATTCTGCGTTCTTGAGGGGGAGGGGAAACGGCGTCGTCGGATCCGCCGCTGGAGAGGCCGTCACGGCTGATCTGATATGAGTCCCGGGTGGGTTCTCCCGGAACCGCCATGAGGCTGGGTACACGGCTCAGTGCCTGGTAATCATCCACCGATACCAAATTCAATAGCCCTAAGCAAGATCGAGATAGCATTATCCGCAACAAGAAGAGAAAAGGCTATGGTTGAGAAGGTGCGGGGTGAGTGTCTTGTTATTATAGGTGGGTGTTGGAGAGGAAGATCACGAATCTTTGAGTGATGGGAATCCAAGATACCGATGCACTTTCCATAAGAACAAGGCAGAATGAGAGAAGACGAAGATGAAGAAGAAGAAGAAGAAGAAGAAGAGGGTGCGTCCGTGCGTGCGTGTGTTTGCAACAAAACTAACGACAGTGGTGCGGATAAGAACGAAGGAAGCAAGTGAGAGAAAGAGAGAGTCTCGGGTGGGGCATTTTATATGGGATACGTGAACGGGGTGTTTTGGACGGTCACGATTTGTTCTCTTCTTCCAGCACCTTCTTAATTACTCGCTTCTTGCATTCTGCTAAGTCCCAACTGTAACCGATTACTATTACTCTTGCTCTCTTATCCTTCGGTTTTCTTTTACTATTTTTCGTTGGTTTTCAAAATGGTTACTGGATGTAGCCGGTGAAATGTCAAAATGAATTGGATAAGGATGTGTGCATTGAAAGAAAAAGGAAAATAGGAGTTCAATGCCAATACATAGGATCACGTGATCTATACGCCAAATCGGCAATACTAGCAGATAATATGATAATATGTTCATCCATCCTAATTTTTTTTCTATAACTATACATCTCGTTATGGCTATTCAAAAATAAATATCTTATCTCTCTATGCTTTATGCCATCTTACCTACTTTATATTTATCTAAAAAATTTCAAACATCTTTATTATTTTTAAATATTATATATGTGTCAACATTAAATCAGTTTAACTATTTATTTATACAAAGTAAAAGCTTCCTTTCTACTTTTACCACAGTCAATTTCCACTATTTTTACAATTTCTCTAACTCTATGATATCTACAGTTTAATTGCTTTCTTCCTTAAAAAAATTATTTTATCTAATTAATTAAAAAAAGAAACATCCAGGTGGTTGAAACTACTGAAACCACTGTTGCGTTTCTAGAGGTGGAAAGAAGGATTACCAAGCAGGTAAATGTCACGGATGGAGAAAGTTTGCTAGTATGACATGTTCCTTAAAAATAAAAAATCTCTCGGTCTTTGGAGAAGTTTAAAGAGATTTTGGGTGGGGATTTTTTAAACTATTGTTTTTGCATTTCTTTTTGTTTATGTGGGTGGGTGGTGTGGACTGCGGAGGCATGAAATGAAATGATACAGTTGGAGATAAAGAAATGGGTGTAAAATGGGGGGTTGTTAGAAGGAGCCACGTGGTGGTGTGCCTAAGGAACGTGGCGTGTGGGGGTGGTCTTACACTCACGGGCCACTTTGACTGCTGACTTGGCATTCACGCCTCTTATATTGGGGCCAATACTTTTCTGCCACATCTCCGTTCTATTTTATCCTTACACGTACTTAGTCCCTCTACCCTCATTAATAATCACTCAGAATCAAATCAAATCCCATACCACCAATAGCAATATCCTCCTGCAGAAAATTATTCATTCATCTCTTCAATTCTTATACTTCATGCTTATCAGAAAAAAATATATATATAAAATCATTTGAATTTATTATTTTTATTCAATACTTAATTATTAATATTTAAAAATATACTAAAATATATTATTAAATTATTAGACTAAAATAATTAAATTAATAATTAAATTAATAATAATAATAATAATAAATTTTAATAATTATCTAACATTTTTTATAAAAATATATGGATACGGGATACAACTAAAACTGTTTAATATGTATTAATTAATAATTAAGGATGGCTATCTTTCTTCCTTCTATTCAAATTTAAAGAAATTGTTACATGTATTGTCATGTAGAAGACTAATTGGCATTACCAACTCAGATAATTAAATTTTGATTACTTCCACAACACGGTGGCAACAAAATTTAGCAGCTGAAGCTTTTGAATTTTGTTTTTAGCCCGTTATGTTGTCAACTACTCAACTTTAAGCTTATATAGACGATATATCTATTTTTATCTTTTATCCATAAATGGCAAATTTTTCATTCAAGTAATTACTTATGACATTTTACACACTAAACTTATCTTGTATCAATTTGAAATACGGCATGCCCAAAGTTTTGTTATTAATCCATCTATCTATCTATCTATCTATCTAATAAAGAGGATACAACACTAGTTTGGTATCCAAATTTTCTTTTTAAGACACTTTTTATTATATATAATTGTAAAATAAAATATTTTATTATTTATTTGATTAATTTTAAATTTATTATTATCATATTTATATATATGAAAAAAGTAAATTAATAGACACATTGATTCTTATTAATACACTAGTATATATAAAACACTTAATCTTTTAATATGATAAAGAAATATAAATTTTATAAATATAATTGAGATGAGGGGATGCCATAAGTTAAGATGAATTTTGGAAAGAAAATACAAAGAAAAAGTTTAGGAAGCCAGCAACTTTATTAAATTCTAGCCAGTATAATCACAAAAAAAAATTATGGCCAGTATGTAACTAACAAAAGAAAAGTGAATAATCTCTAGTTATTGTATGAAATTTCACATCATTAAAATTATTATATATCAATGACTACTTGATGGCTATAAATCACAAAAGTTGTTTCCTCCCAGTACTCTTCAAAGATAAATTCATTCGGTTCGATATTAAATATGGAAAAGTCTAGAGGCCAGCAAACTTTGTTAAATTCTGACCAGCATGTAACCAGCAAAAAAAAAGTGAGCTATTGGATGAAATCTCACACCAATCTCATACCATTAAAACCATCATTAATGACTATTTAATGGCTACAAATCACAAAAGTTGCTGGCCTAGCATTCCTCATTAAATAATTGTAACTTACATTAACATACATTATATTGAAGCAATAAGGTATTACCTTCATTTCAAATTAGTACTCTTATTTTAATTTTTCAATAAACTTATATAAATGTATAACTTATGTTAAAAGGGTTAAATGATCATTATCATTTAAAATATGATATATCAAGTTAAAATGATAATTATTATAAATTAAGATGAAGATAATAATACAAAGACAAGTTACTAAAAAATAGTTACTTAGAAGGTACTTGTAAAATCTTAATCCCAAAACAATTAATTAATATTGAGACAATTGTTTTTATACTTTTCGAAGATTAAAGAGTAAACTATCTTCTATTACATATTATTGTAGGATAAATTTATTTTATATATTTCAATGGATAAAATAATGATATCTTTAATAAATACAATCTATATTTAAAAAAAAATAAATGGTCAAATTAGTTTTTAAAAGATTATTCATTCTCTAAATTGGTCTTCCAATTTTTTTTAATCAAATCCATCTTTTAAAGATTTTATATTAGTCATATTAGTCCTTCCGTCACTTCCATTGCCAACGGCCGTCAGAATTTGTTGATGTGGTACTTTAAGTAACATCACAACACACACCTAGTAGTCCTAATTGACTATTAACACAATTAGTTTATGAAATTATATCAAATCAACCCCCAATTAAGGAATTCTGATGACTTAAGTTTTCTTTTTAATTAGATTTTGATTTGATATAATTTCATAAATTTATTATGTTAAATTGTTAATAGTCAATTTAGACTTTTAGGTATATGTTGTGGTGTCACTTAACGTGTTACGTTATCAAATGTTGACACTATCAACAAAGAAAGTGACCGACTAACATAATTAATTTAAAATCTTTAAATAACGAATTTAATTAAAAAAAAATGTCAAGTACTAATTTAAAAAATAAATAATCTTTCAAAGACAAATTTGATCATTTACTCAAAGTTTTATACAAAATAAATTTTTAAAACACACATCTAGAAACATAAATGATAAATTAAGTAACTATGTAAAATCTAATTAAAAAATATTATGTTAAATTTGAATGAAAAATTTAAAGATAATTTATGTTAGATATTAAATATATGTATAATTTAAGGGCAATTTACGAAAATAAAATATTTGACTTTTAAAATTACGGAAATGTAACTTTTGTAGTTTGAATACGAAAATGTAACTTTCTATGAATTTATGTAAATCGTGAAAGGGATCCAAGGATTTGAAATACACGTAAACTACTGCGGGGTTCCACGGTGTACGCTGATGAAGCATTTGGGAAGAAACTGTAGTAGGAGTTCCACGGTTTATGTGAGGATGCAAAACATGCATAAACTGTAGAAGGATCCAACGATTTATACACGAGTTTCACTAAATATACCAACTTAGAGTGAGTAGGGTATATTTACATCTATCATTTGTATTGTCAATGAAATAAGATTATATTTTGTAGTACATTTTAAATTTATTCAAATTGTAAAAATGATATAATTTTAAACGATTTGTATAATATTGATTTAATTTATACTTTTCAATCTAATTCAATTTTATACAAATGATTGATTTGTACCGTGCTAATTTAAATTTATTTTTCAAATTATTTTAATTTAATATAATATAATTTAAATTAAATAAAATTATATTCTATTTAAATTTAATTTTTTTAATTTAAGTAACTCATTCAAATTTTTAAGTATATACATTTAAATAATATTTTAAATTTTTAATACGTATAATTTATATATATTTATTTAAATAATACTCTCAAATTTTTATTAATAATAACATATTTTACTTCAAAATATTTAAAATTTAAATAAATATAATTTAAAATTTTAAAATTTTAAACCTTATTAATTGGATGATATATAATTTTATATATTTGTTAATAATTTTTTTTGTGCGACTTAAAAAGGATAAATTCAAAACAAAACAAAAAAAGTCACCAAAAAAATAATAATCACAAAAAAAAAAAAAAAAAAAAAAACGTCAAGAGAAGTTGCAAGCCTACAAGGCTACAACATTAGTGGAAATAAGCATTTTCAAGGTCTGACCATGTTAACCACCGTTTAGGCTTGGTTTGGTAAAGCTTTTATTTTTTAAAGTTGTAGTACTTGCGTTTGGTAAAATTAAATTAAAAATGACTTTTAATAAACATAAGTACCACAATTATGTTTAGTAAAACAGCTTTTAAAATTTAAAAAAAAATTATAATAAATGTATTTATAATGAAGAATAATTTATTTTTTCAAATTCTTTAAAATTTTATATAATATTTTAAAATAAAATAATTTTAAAATAAAAAATTCATAATAAACATAAATATAATAAATAAACTCTTTTATTTTTTAACTTTAAAATTTTATATAAGTATCATAAAAATTTATTTTATCCTAAACATCATCATTAAAAATACTAAATTACCTAACTCAAATTTTAAAGACTAATAGTTTAAATATTTACTTGGTATATAAAAATGACATTGTAGAAAGTTGTATTTTCGTATCCAAACTATAAAAGTTGTATTTCCGTAAAGATAGGAGACTCGAACCCGCAACTTCTTAATTGAGTATGAAGAGACTATGCCATTTGAGCTATAACTCATTGACTAGAAAAAAAGTCTTTCCATCTTTAAAATTTGATAATTTTATGTTAAATAAATTAAAAAATTATTGTAAATGATCAATTTAAAAAAAAAAAATTTACTATGCACTTTTTTTACCTTTTAAATATTTATTTAAATAGTATCGCAAAATTCGAATAAAATCAATAAATTATTAACTAAATATAAATTTTTTTTATCACTTATAAAATATATAATATTTATTAATTATTTTTATTATATTTTGAAATAATTTTAAAATTTATTTTTTCAATAATATCTTTTAGATTTTTTTTGGCTAATTTTTTTTATATTGATTAAATATATGTGTAATACATTATTATTGGAAGAGTAGGTTTTTTTTATATATGGTGTTTTATTCAAATCGGATGGTCCATTTGTTTGAAGAGAAAAATAAATTACAAATCGGAGAGTCCGATTTGTTTGGAAAAAAAATAAACTACAAGTTGGAGGTCCGTTTTGTATTTTTTATTTTTTTATTTTTTATAATAAAAATCGGACGGTCCGATTTTAACATTAAAATTTTTTTTTATTTTCGAAATCACAAATCGGACCGTCCGATTTGTGATTGTTTGTTTAAGAAAAAAATAAAACAAACAAATCGGTGCCTCCAATTTGTACATCCCATATCAATGTAAAACACACCTCTGCTCACAACTTCTTGTTATACACTTCTCTCTCACACATAAAAAATAATAAGCGATTTTTTTTTGTTAATAACTCAATCTTTTAAATACTGGATTGGATTGGTAGTCGACCCTAATTCAAATAAAATGATGCCAAGAAGGTGAAGGGAACAGTTACGAAACAGACAAGTTCAGTGAACCAGAGGCGCAAGGTGACGTGGTGCATGGAGCAAGGAACACGTGGCAGAACGGGGGATTACTGTTGGAGACGATTTTGGTGAGCGAACAGGAGCATAACATGTATGTCAGTCATCCTCGAAAGCTTTTATTCGAAACAAATATTGGGACCTGCGCCTGCGAATAAAAAGAGAGAGAGAAACTTTACGCGAGAGATGTGTCACGGTCGTTGATAGATTATAGATAGGTGGGCTGGGCCCACCCATTGGGCTACGTGGCCGTAATGGGCCCCACTTTATCTACAACGCTATTATTATTCTTTAAACCATAGCCATTCACGTGGCCGGCATCTTGTGTTTCTATGGGCTGGGAAGTTGGGACCCATCATTTTCTCTGCGTGCTTTATTTTATTTCTTAAATTTAAGCACATCTTAAAATTGTTAATAAAAAATGAATTTTGCTAACTAAGACACATTTTAAAAATGTTATAAAAAATATTAAAAATTATTTTAATATATTAAATATATAAAAATTTAAAAAAAATTATCTTTCTAAAAAATATATTCTTAAAACATAAAATAACTAAATTCATAAAAAAATTATCAAATAAATTATATTTCTGTTAAAATAAATTTAAATTTTTTTAATGATATTAATCTGAAAATATTTTTAAAATACACGTTAACTAATCCCTTACTGTTATTTATTTGTTTTTTTTATCAAAGTATCAACCCTCGTTTCTCATTCTATTTTTCTATGGTACATGCGCTTTACACGTTATTATTTATCGTCATCTTCGTTCTCACCCAATTTCCTTTTTCTTCTTTTTAATTTTAATCATTATCCTGATTTCTTTTATAGATCTCTATTTGTTATCCCCGTCACTCGTGATTTAGGAACATTCTCATTGTTTGCACTTTACAATCGTCCTTGTTGTGCTTTATATTTTCATCATTTCTATGCAGATTTATTTTATAATTTTAAAATAAAGAAAGAAATTCTTATATAATGGTATAATTTCTTAAAACGATATGATTCTCAACCCATTGATTGATATGAGAATGATCAATAAAAGCGTCTTACTTCTGTTTCGCTCCAACTTTATTTGATTCAATTCTGTTAGATAAACAGTAAAGATTATGAATAATGTGAATAATGAATTATAGATTTATTAAATATAAATAAATTTAATTAATTTAAAATTTAAATTTTTAAATTAAAATTATTTTTTTAATTTATTATTTACGTTATTCATAAAAAAAAGTTATTTTCTTGTATTTTCTCTATTTGATTTTATAAACATAGTTTTGGAATTCAATGAGTTAAATTTAATCTTAGAAGTTTGTTTATACAAGGAGGAATATATATCAAGCTTCATATTATTCTTATAAAGGTTATTATGGTTTTGTCTCAAGGAAATAGGAGACTTTACTAAGCTTATTAGGCTTTAATTTTAATGTGTAAAAATGGTAGAATTTGACATGGGCTAATGACTCAATTAACAAATAAAAATAAACACTATTATAATTTTAAAAATAAAATATTATTTTAGTATTTAATGTTTGAACTAAATTTTATTTTGGTCTCTAATAATGTTTTAAAGGTTTTATTTTTGTTCTAAAAAATTTTAAACAAATCTAATGTTGTTTTACCGTTATTAACGGAATGAGTGATGATATAGGCATTAACAATGTTATTTTTTTTTTTTACCAAAAATAGGAGACTCGAATCCGCAACCTCTTAATTGAGTATGGAAAGACTATGCCAGTTGAGTTATTACTCATTGGCGCATTAACAATGTTATTGTTAAGTCATATATTCTTTTTTATATTAAAAATATAATCAAATTTTTTTGTAACACTTTTTTTTATCTCCTTTTTGTCAAAAAATTCCAAAATTTTATCAATTAATTATCAATAAAAAATTAAAGAAAAGAATTTTTAAATTAGTGATCATTAATGAATCGATTTTATTTACATACTAAAATTAAATGTTATTGACTTTTTAATATGTGAATTATTCGTATCAAATTTAATAGTAGAATAATATTAAATTTGTTTAAAACCTTTTTAGACTAAAATTGAACATTTACAAATTTTTTAAATTAAAATAAAAATTTAAAATATTAAAAATTAAACTAAAATTTATTTAAAATATTAGAGACTACAATAATATTTTATCCCAATTTTAACTTTGTATGGATTCAATTTATTAGGTGAAACTTAGCGGATTTTGCGTCCAAGGCCAAACATCTAAATCATAACTAAATATATCTCAAGTGGTCCAACTTATAGACATTAGTAGCATCCATGAGTGAATAGGGCATATTAGTATTAGTTTGAAGGGCTTTATAAGAAGAATTAATAAAGGCGGTATATTTTTAAAAGGAGAGTGTTAGGTAAACAATGATTATTTTGAACAACATGAACAACCACTAATCAAATAAAAATACACTACATCCTAATTTAATGCTACTAATTAAATTTAAGATTAATTTACTCTTCTAACCCTATTAATTTACATTGTTCACACATTATTCAAAAATGTTGTTGATTACGTATATTTTTCCTTTTTAAAAAATTAGAAAGATCATTTATTTACATAGGCTTTACTAACTCACATTCTAATAAATGATTGACTTCTTACAAAGTTTCAGCAGCCTCGGTATATTACTTGAAAAAAAATTATTACCTTTTACTTTAATAACATTGATCCGTCACCTTATAATTCGGTCTTTATTGTGTATTATGATTTATAACTCGGTCTTAATTATCATTCATTCTGTAACTGATATCTTCATTACCGACTTAATGACCATTATTCTGACTTAATGATCAACGGTCATACCATCAACTCTATGCCTATAAAAGGCACCAATTTTTATATACACCATACATTCTAGGGACATTCTAGATATATTTTATATACATTCTATATTTATAGAATTATTACACAACGGACAATACCATGATAAGTTCTATAAATTCTATATCATGTCTTATATTCTATATTTATAGAATTATTATAATACACAACACATGATAACTTCTATTTCATGTCTTACATTCTATATTTATATAATTATTCTTATATCTCTTAAATACTTATTGACTTGAGTGTCGGAGTATTTTTACAGGTATCCACTCCCTTGTTCTCTCCTTGCCGATGTATAGCTCATCCCGATGAGAAGCTTGAAGACATTCATCAACAGACGAGTTATACACCGGTCAATCTCTGCAAGAACAATTGGTGCCGTCTGTGAGAACGAGTAAAATAATTCCCACTCCCTTTAGATTCATAAAACTTGATTTACATTCAAATTTTTGAACCAATCTCAACAATCTTGTTTAAGATTTTATTTAATACCTCTTATCAAATTTTAATCTATCGTAACTTTTTATAAAGTATGTACTTTATACATTCAAATTGTTTTATTTTTACGTATCATAATATTTCACATCTCATAATCGATTAATGAACCAATCCGAAAACAAACTCGGCTGTCAATCAATCCAAGAACAAACTCGATTTTCAATCAATCCGAGCACAAACTCACTTATCAATTTTGCTTACTTTTTCAAAGTTTTCTATTTACACAAGTAAAATTATATATTTTATTCAACATACTTT